>NC_088244.1:18593238-18833238 GCF_036934945.1 Oncorhynchus masou masou
AAAGATTGAGTGTTTAAATAATTGTCCAAGTCTCTCTCAGTATAGATGAATTTCCACGGCACTTGCTCCATCAGATCCATATGTATCCCTTTGTCTCCTGAACATTGGTAATCATTCCCTAATCAGTCTATTCTGAATGTCATGAAGGTAGAGATGGCCAACGTACCCAAGGACCTCCATCAAGCAGAGAGCACATCTCTCATATGACATTTGAGCTTTCTGCGTAAGGGAATAACTGTATGATGCCAAGACAGGAAGAATATGGCATTGACAGGTAAATAAGTCTTCAGAGACAGTTACCTTTTAGTAACTATGACTCAGAAAGAAGACTTCTCTATTTTAATCACAAAATACATTAACTAGAGAAATAGAGAGAGAAACAGAGAAACAGAGAGAAAGGAACAGAAACACAGAGAGAAACAGAGAGAAATATGGAGAAACAGAGAGAAACATAGAGAGGGGGAATCAGAAATGGAGAGAGAGAGAAATAGAGACAGAGAGAAGCACAGAGAAACAGAGAGAGAGAGAAATGGAGAGAGAGATAGAAATAGAGACAGAGAAACAGAGAGAGAGAGAAACAGAGAGAGAGAAACATAGAGAGAGAGAAACAGAGAGGCGGTCTTGCTGGTCTGGGCGGGGTGTCCGTTGCTCTGTTTCTCCTGTGTGAGATGCTGGGGCTACGGTTGAGCGTGATGTCCTTCAGGGTAATGGCAAAAGTTGTAGAGGGGGACCTGGTCGTAAAAGGCTTTTCAAGTCCAGGGTGGAGTGGTGGGCCAGGTTTATATTAGGTTTTGAGACAGACTGGCGAAATACTTGCATTCCCCAGCTGTATGGTGGCAGGGGGAAAGTATTTTCATGATATCAGGGTGGAGACAACCAATTCTGCTTTGGGGAAAGCGGAAGAAGTTTTTTCAATCACTCCCTTGAGTGTTGCCACCCTTTCCTGTTCGGCCCACAAGTCATTTGTGCTCGTGTGAATTATGATGTGGCTGGGGGAACCTAGTCTGTCCTCTGACAAAAGCTCCAGGGCATGCCTAATGTTTGGGCACCAGAGTTTAGCCACTTTGTGTTTGGGAAAAATAATTTTGTGAGTGTAATTTGTAATGTAAATTGTTATTGTTTATTTCACTTTTATTTATTATCTATTTCACTTGCTTTGGTAATGTAAATATATGTTTCCCATGCCAATAAAGCCCCTTAAATTGAAATTGAACTTAGAAACAGAGAGCAAGAAATAGAGAAAAATACAGAGAGAAACAGAGAGAGAAATAGAGAGAGAAATAGAAAGAGAGAGAGAAATAGAGAGAGGGAGAGAATCAGAGAGAGTAGTAGAAGTATAACTAAGGAAAAAAGATTACTCTGCAGATGGAGTGAGAATCAAAGGTAAAGGTAGAGAGAGATTCGTCCCTCACTTATACTGTCATAGAGGCAAACCTTAACCTAACCTTGCCCCATCAGACCCATAGATATCCCTATGTCTCCTGAACCATGGTAATCATTCCCTAATCAGTCTATTCTGAATGTCAAACGGGGAGGGGGGGGGCATGAAGGTAGAGATGGCTGACGTACCCAATCACTTCCATCAAGCAGAGAGCACGTCTCTAATATGACATTTGAACTTTCTGCGTAAGGGAATAACTGTATGATGCCAAGACAGGAAGAATATGGCATGGACAGGTAAATAAGTCTTCAGAGACAGTTACCTTTTAGTAATTACATAATTCCATTTAATAACTGAATTGATATTATTCTTGAGTGAATTATTGAAGAGTGAATTTCTACTTACTGGGAGGTACATAATCAAAAGTAGGAGGTTGTGGTGTGTGGGGGTATGTGTGCTAGTGTGCAGGTGTGTGTTTGTGAATTTGTGGACCTATCTTCTGAGTGTACTGTATGTACAATGAGAAAGCAACATATGGGACACCTCTACCCCTGTAATCTCTATCTTATTGTCCATCCTCTGGTTTCCATTATACTGAAATCAGCTTACCTTCTCTGTGACTTGACCACAACAAAAGGCCTGGTACTGCAGTGATGCAGGGATTCTGTTAGCACAGAACCAGATGTGGAACCATCGGACCCACTCTTTGTCTCACTGTTCCTCTGCCACACCACAGCTTCAATTAGCCCCCCAAAGGGCTCCATCTCAGGGAACAGAACACAAATGAAGGCCCTGGATCAATCAGTGACTCTAACCAAAACAGGCCGTATTCAAGAGAGAATTGTTTTGGCTGAATATAAATCACTAATGTATTCACTGAGTTATTCACTGGGGCTCAAGCCTTAAGCAGATGCTCAACATCGAGAGCATTACTTCCACAATGAGAACACTGATGATGGCTGACAAGTGCTGTATTTAGTGTGCAAGTGTGCAGGTGGTATTATAGTTATTATAGTGCGCCATCCGAAATCTGAATGAGATCCTTATTTTCCAGTAGCAGTCACAGCAAAAGTTTAGCAGATGTTCCGAAGAACACCTCACACCTCTCCTCGATCCTGACTCCACAGACAGACACTGAAGGACAAACCCAGTACAAAATTCCACCAGGACATTATCATCTTCTCTGTCTGATCTTTCAAATCTTCCAGGCAGTATTCTTCCATGGATTTTTCTGCCATTGAAATCCTTGGGCAGGCCACCAACGTGTTTTTTTCAGGTCGCCTAAAATAGTGTAAAACAAGAACACTGTTTCAAATGATTTTCAATTGATGGCAGGAAACTCTGCCCCAGCAATGTACTGGGCTGTACACACTACCCTCTGTCGGATGCCAAGCAGTTAATGCAGTTAGTGAATATGTCTCAATGGTGCAGCTGTAGAACTTTTTGAGGATCTGAGGGGCCATGCCAAATCTTTACAGCCTCCTGAGGGGGAAGAGGTGTTGTCATGCCTAATTCACAACTGTTTTGGTGTGTGTAGACCATGATAGTTCCTTAGTGATGTAGACATCAAGGAACTTGAAGCTCTCGACCCACTCCACTACAGCCCCGTCTATGTGGCTGGGGGCGTGCTTGGCCCCACGTTTCTTGTAGTCCACAGTCAGCTCCTTTGTCTTCCTGATGGTGAGGGAGGGGTTGTTGCCCTGGCACCACACTGCCAGGTCACTGACCTCATCCCTATAGGCTGGTTCTCCGACATCAGTGATCAGGCCAACCACTGTTGTGTCAGCAGCAAACTTAATGACGGTGTTGGAGTCGTGCATGGCCACTCAGTCGTGGGTGAACTGGGAGTACAGGAGGGGACTAAGCACACACTCCTGAAGGTCTCCATGTTGAGGGTCAAAGTGGCGGATGTGTTGTTGCCTACCCTCACCACCTGGGGGCGGCCCGTCAGGAAGTCCAGGATCCAGTTGCAGAGGAAGGGGTTCAGTCCCAGGGTCCTTAGCTTAGTGATGAGCTTAGAGGGCACTATGGTGTTGAACGCTGAGCTGTAGTCAATGAACAGCATTCTCAGGTAGGTGTTCCTCTTGTACAAGTGAGAGAGGGCTGTGTGGAATAGAAATGGCGTATTCCATGGATCTGGTACGCGAATTGGAGTGGGTCCAGAGTGCCTGGGATGATGGTGTTGATGTAAGCCATGACCAACCATTCAAAGAATTTAATGGCTACAGATGTGAGTGCTACAGTGAGATAGTACAGGTACCTTGGCGTTCTTGGGCACAGGGACTATGGTGGTCTGCTTAAAACATGTAGATATTACACAGTGTGAATGTTAATATGTTTAAAGGTCTTTCTAGCATTGGCTACAGAGAGCTGGATCACTCAGTCATTCTGAACAGCTGATGGTATTATGCATGGTTCAGTGTTGCTTGCCTCGAAGCGAGCATATTAGGAATTCTAGGCTCGCATCACTGGGAAGCTCACAGCCGGGTTTCCCTTTATAATCCGGGATAGTTTGCAAGCCCTGCCACAACCGATGAGCATTACAGCCGGCGTAGTAGGATTCAATCTTAGTCCTGTATTGACATTTTTACTGTTTATGGCTTGTTTGAGGTTGTACGCATCCGGATTAGTGTCCCATTGCTTGAAAGTGGCAGCTCTAGCCTTTAGCTCAGTGTGGATGTTGTCTGTAATCATTAGCTTCTGATTGGGATATAAATGTACGGTCACTGTGAGGACGACGTCGTCGATGCACTTATTAATGAAGCCGGTGACTGATTGAATTCCAGAGCAAATTCCAGTCTGTGCTTGTGAAACAGTCCTGTAGCTCAACATCCGCTTCATCAGACCACTTCCTGATTGAGTTTTAGCTTGTAAGCAGGAATCAGGAGGATAGAGTTATGGTCAGCTAAGATAATCTAGAGAGTCAGGGAGAGTTAACAATTCCAAAAACAATTAATACTGAATAGCAGAATACATTTTGTTATTATGTTTGAGCAAAAGAACACATCATTAGCCATGTCAAATGCATAGAATTTCAGGAAATTTGCTTTAACCTGCAACATTTTCTCTCAGCTCCATTGCAGAATATGTAGAATGATCACAGGAAATTTGCCTTAAAACTGAAAACATGTCTCTCAACTCCATGGAGAAATTTGTAGAATTTCTGAAAATTGGCTTTAAAATGTCAAGATGAAGGTGTCCCAAATGTTTTGAAAATATCCAGCCACACCGATGGGCCGACCGTGCCCTCTTTCACATCCATTGCCTACCAGTCCCTGTTATTACTGTATATCCTGACTGTGTTCTCATCCCAAGAGACAAAGGCATTGCTGTCTAAATAAAGCTAAACAGGCCACATTTTGACAGACAGACAAAAGCTTCAAGACATTACAACAAGCCTTGATTGAATGCAACTTTATTAGGACCAATAGTGGCAACACAATGTGATATGGCTTTGTTTCATCTTAACGTAATGATAACAACTTCATTAGTAGTGATACAGTAAATGTGTGTCTCTGGGGGGAACAGACAACAGAGACATGAGCCATACATCACAGACTCCTCATGACCGGGAAAGGTGTTCCGTGAGTCACAGACCAGACCGAGTAGAGTCTCTCTTTCAACTGTAACTAAACAAGGTGAACGTGGAGAACGGGAGTTGGACAAAAACGTTTTATTTTCATTTTTAACTTTCCTTAAGCTCTTCAACCATATTTGAAGTAAGAGACAGTGATACTCTCCATCTGGTGTTTTAAACAGCTGTTCAAACTGGCGTTCAACCAGGTGTTCAAACTGGTGTTCAAACCGATGCTAAAACCAATGGGTTCATCAGGTGTACAATAACCTTTTCACTCCTCAAAAAATGCCAGGGTTGCTACTGTCACTGTCTTTCACCCTCTGGAGCCAGTAATGAATGAGAGCAGGGAGTCTGGTTGTCTCATTTACAATGAGACAAAATCAGATGAAACATCTGCTCATGAAAACCGATAGTACGGTTTACTTGAGGAACCATTTTCATATCTCTAAGAGAAGTGCTAGATCAAGAACCTCTCAATTCAGCGAATGGTAATGAGTTTTCCCATTCAGACTTCAGATTGAGTGATTTGAAACAGTGTTGGTTTTAGGACATCTACTTGTTGCGATTCATTTTCAGCCATCATGATTTGATTCTGTCACCAGGAGCCCGTATCTCTTTATTCCAGGCTGTTTCCTGTTCTGAAACACACATATGCATGCCAAACGCGTGCACACACACACACACACACACACACACACACACACACACACACACACACACACACACACACACACACACACACACACACACACACACACACACACACACACACACACACACACGCACGCACACGCACACTCTTGATAACTTATTGTTTCTCTCACTCTGCAGCTCAAGGAGCCTGTGTGTTTTCTTCCCCACCAGTGTGTGACGTAAGGCATGGCCACCACATCTCCTGCCTGTGCCTGTGTCTGGCACGGTGTGGGGCTGAAGGAGTGTGTTTCCCTGGTGGGAGCTCAGATCTCAGGCCTGGGTCCTGCTCATCAGGACCGCCAGTGGCTCTGTATCTCCCATCGATCACTGGAGCAGGCATAATGAGCTGCTTGCGCTCCAGCCCACATAGACACAATTAAGGAAAGCTTAGCATACCTCCCCTCGGTCCAGCTTCTGATTGAGTAAACAACCAAAAGGCTGCGGATAAAGGGGGAATAAAGAAGAGTGTGTGTGTTTGTTTGTGTGTGAAACGGAGAGGGAAGAGGAGGGTATCTGTTTTATATATTCACATCATAAATCAATGCTAATGATGTTGCAGGTCCCTCCAGAGGATGGAGGGAAGGGCATTGTAAAACCTAGACAATAAATAAATACATTTTAATACAGAAAAATACTGTTCTAAAGAATATAAAACCCTGGCCTCCAACCCCTCTCCTTAGCTATACAACTTTCCCTTACTGTGGTAGAACCTGCACCTCTATAGGTTTGGGCTCCTCAGTCACCTATTCACATACAAAGCCTGACTGATTGGCCTCCTTGAATGTGAGAGACCACCAACAATGACAAACAAATTCTATAATGGTGTTGATCGGAAGAGAGAAAGAAGTATGAGACCACGTGCTGTGAAACAAGATCCAGAAAGAGATGGAAACCCCAGCATGGGGTCACAGCAAACCCAACATGTTTGTGTCTGTGGGTGTGTACGTATATACTGTTTGTTCAGAAAGTATTCAGCCCCTTCCCCTTTTCCACATTTTGTTACGTTACAGCCTTATTCAAAATTTGATTTAATACAACACTTTCCTCATCAATCTACACACAATTCCCCATATCGGCAAAGCGAAAACAGGTTTTAGAAATTTTAGCAAATGTATTAAAAAAACAAAACAGAAATACCTTATTTACATAAGTATTCAGACCCTTTGCTATTCGACTCTAAATTTTGCTCAGGTGCATCCTGTCTCCATTTATCATCCTTGACATGTTTCTACAACTTGATTGGAGTCCACCTGTGGTAAATTACCAGATGGCCACTCTGACAGAGCTCCAGAGTTCCTCTGTGGAGATGGGAGAACCTTCCAGAAGGACAACTATCTCTGCAGCACTCCACCAATCAGGCCTTTATGGTAGAGTGGCCAGACGGAAGCCACTCAGTGAAAGGCACATGACAGCCCGCTTGGAGTTTGGAAAAAGGCACCTAAAGGACTCTCAGACCATGAGAATCAAGGTTCTCTGATCTGATGAAACCAAGATCAAGCTTCACGTCTGGAGGAAACCTGGCACTATCCCTACGGTGAAGCATGGTGGTGGCAGCATCATGCTGTGGAGATTTTAATTTTATTTAACCAGGCAAGTCAGTTAAGAACACATTCTTATTTTCAATGACCGCCTGGGAACAATGGGTTAACTGCATGTTCAGGGGCAGAACGACAGATTTGTACCTTGTCAGCTCGGGGGTTTGAACTCTCAACCTTCCGGATACTAGTCCAATGCTCTAACCACTAGGCTACCCTGCCGAGATGTTGTTCAGCGGCAGGGACTAGGAAACTAGTCAGGATTGAGGGAAAGATAAAGAGGGCAAAGCAAAGAGAGATCCTTGATGAAAACCTGCTCCAGAGCACTCAGGACCTCAGACTGGAGCGAAGGTTTAACTTCCAACAGGACAACGACCCTAAGCACACAGCCAAGACAACGCAGGAATGACTTCTGGACAAGTCTCTGAATGCTTGGACTTGAACCCGATCGAACATCTCTGGAGACACCTGAAAATAGCTGTGCCGCAACGCTCCCCATCCAACCTGACAGAGCTTGAGAGGATCTGCAGAGAAGAATGGGAGACCCTCCCCAAATACAGGTGTGTCAAGATTGTAGCGTCATGCACAAGAAGACTCGAGGCTGTAATCGCTGCCAAAGGTGCTTAAGCAAAGTACTGAGTAATGTGTTTGAATTCTTACGTAAACGTGATATTTCATTTTTTGTTGTTGCAAAAATGTTATTAAAAAAACTATTTTTGCTTTGTTTTTACAGGGTATAGTGTGTCGACTGATGAAGGAAGAAAACAATTTAATTAATTTTAGGATAAGGGTGTAACGTAACAAAATGTGGAAAAAGGGGTCTGAATACTTTCTGAGTGCACAAGAGTCACGGGACTCTGAAGGTAACCGATACAGGTTTAAAAAGACGAAAGAAAATATGAAGGTAGTTTTGTGCCTTTACCCCAAAAATGGTGTTAAATATGTATAAAAACCCAAATATTTCCTGGGCGTTATTATATCTCCTAGATATAGGACAGACACTTCAACACCTTGTTTCTTATGATTTATTTTTTGACTGTCCTTTTTGCACTTTATGTTTGTGTTATTCAACGTGTTTCTATGGGCTATAGTAGTAAACATAGACAGGGCTCTAACTCCTCTAGCTCCACAATGAAATAGGGTGCAGGCCAGGCAGCAGGCTGTTAGCCAGCCTGCCAGCATATTCGAGTCTGCCACGAGCACAGTCAGTGTAGTCAGCTCAGCTATCACCATTGAGACCGTGTCTGTGCCTCGACCTAGGTTGAGTAAAACTAAACATGGCGGTGTTCGCCTTAGCAATCTCACCAGGATAAAGACCACCTCCATTCCTGTCACTATTGAAAGAGATCATGATACCTCACATCTCAAAATAGGGCTACTTAATGTTAGATCCATTACTTCAAAGGCAATTATAGTCAATGAACTAATCACTGATCATAATCTTGATGTGATTGGCCTGACTGAAACATGGCTTAATCCTGATGAATTTACTGTGTTAAATGAGGCCTCACCTCCTGGCTACACGAGTGACCATATCCCCGTGCATCCCGCAAAGGCGGAGGTGTTGCTAACATTTACGATAGCAAATTTCAATTTACAAAAAAGAAAATGACGTTTTCGTCTTTTGAGCTTCTATTCATGAAATCTATGCAGCCTACTCAATCACTTTTTATAGCTACTGTTTACAGGCCACATGGACCATATACAGAGTTCCCTGAATTCCTATCGGACCTTGTAGTCATAGCAGATAATATTCTAATCTTTGGTGACTTTAATATTCACATGGAAAAGTCCACAGACCCACTCCAAAAGGCTTTCGGAGACATCATCGACTCAGTGGGTTTTGTCCAACATGTCTCTGGACCCACTCACTGTCACAGTCATACTCTGGACCTAGTTTTATCCCATGGAATAAATGTTGTGGATCTTAATGTTTTTCCTCATAATCCTGGACTATTGGACCACAATTGTATTACGTTTGCAATTGCAACAAATAATCTGCTCAGACCCCAACCAAGGAACATCAAAAGTCGTGTTATAAATTCACAGACAACACAAAGATTCCTTGATGTCCTTCCAGATTCCCTCTGTCTACCCAAGGACGCCAGAGGACAAAAATCAGTTGACCACTTCACTGAGGAACTCAATTTAACCTTGCGCAATACCCTAGATGCAGTTGCACCCCAAAAACTAAAAACATTTCTCATATGAAACTAGCTCCCTGGTACACAGAAAATACCTGAGCTCTGAAGCAAGCTTTCAGAAAATTGGAACGGAAATGGCGCCACACCAAACTGGAAGTCTTCCGACTAGCTTGGAAAGACAGTATCGTGCAGTACCGAAGAGCCCTTACTGCTGCTCGATCATCATATTTTTCTAACTTAATTGAGGAAAATAAGAACAATCCACAATTCCTTTTTGATACTGTTGCAAAGCTAACTAAAAAGCAGCATTCCCCAAGAGAGGATGACATTCACTTTAGCAGTGATAAATTCATGAACTTCTTTGAGGAAAATATTATGATTTTCAGAAAGCAAATTACGGACTCCTCTTTAAATCTGCGTATTTCTTCAAACCTCAGTTGTCCTGAGTCTGCACAACTCTGCCAGGACCTAGGATCAAGAGAGACGCTCAAGTGTTTTAGTACTATATCTCTTGACACAATGATGAAAATAATCATGGCCTCTAAACCTTCAAGCTGCATACTGGACCCTATTCCAACTAAACTACTGAAAGAGCTGCTTCCTGTGCTTGGCCCTCCTATGTTGAACATAATAAACGGCTCTCTATCCACCGGATGTGTACCAAACTCACTAAAAGTGGCAGTAATAAAGCCTCTCTTGAAAAAGCCAAACCTTGACCCAGAAAATATAAAAAGCTATCGGCCTATATCGAATCTTCCATTCCTCTCAAAAATTTTAGAAAAGGCTGTTGCGCAGCAACTCACTGCCTTCCTGAAGACAAACAATGTATACGAAATGCTTCAGTCTGGTTTTAGACCCCATCATAGCACTGAGACGGCACTTGTGAAGGTGGTAAATTACATTTTAATGGCATCGGACCGAGGCTCTGCATCTGTCCTCGTGCTCCTAGACCTTAGTGCTGCTTTTGATACCATCGATCACCACATTCTTTTAGAGAGATTGGAATCCCAAATTGGTCTACATGGACAAGTTCTGGCCTGGTTTAGATCTTATCTGTCGGAAAGATATCAGTTTGTCTCTGTGAATGGTTTGTCCTCTGACAAATCAACTGTAAATTTCGGTGTTCCTCAAGGTTCCGTTTTAGGACCACTATTGTTTTCACTATATATTTTACCTCTTGGGGATGTTATTCGAAAACATAATGTTAACTTTCACTGCTATGCGGATGACACACAGCTGTACATTTCAATAAAACATGGTGAAGCCCCAAAATTGCCCTTGCTAGAAGCATGTGTTTCAGACATAAGGAAGTGGATGGCTGCAAACTTTCTACTTTTAAACTCGGACAAAACAGAGATGCTTGTTCTAGGTCCCAAGAAACAAAGAGATCTTCTGTTGAGTCTGACAATTAATCTTAATGGTTGTACAGTCGTCTCAAATAAAACTGTGAAGGACCTCGGCGTTACTCTGGACCCTGATCTCTCTTTTGAAGAACATATCAAGACCATTTCAAGGACAGCTTTTTTCCATCTACGTAACATTGCAAAAATCAGAAAATTTCTGTCCAAAAATGATGCAGAAAAATTCATCCATGCTTTTGTCACTTCTAGGTTAGACTACTGCAATGTTCTACTTTCCTGCTACCCAGATAAAGCACTAAATAAACTTCAGTTAGTGCTAAATACGGCTGCTAGAATCCTGACTAGAAGCAAAAAAGTTGATCATATTACTCCAGTGCTAGCCTCCCTACACTGGCTTCCTGTCAAAGCAAGGGCTGATTTCAAGGTTTTACTGCTAACCTACAAAGCATTACATGGGCTTGCTCCTACCTATATCTCTGATTTGGTCCTGCCGTACATACCTACACGTACGCTACGGTCACAAGACGCAGGTCTAATAATTGTCCCTAGAATTTCTAAGCAAACAGCTGGAGGCAGGGCTTTCCCCTATAGAGCTCCATTTTTATGGAACGGTCTGCCTACCCATGTCAGAGACGCAAACTCGGTCTCAACCTTTAAGTCTTTACTGAAGACTCATCTCTTCAGTGGGTCATATGATTGAGTGTAGTCTGGCCCAGGAGTGGGAAGGTGAACGGAAAGGCTCTGGAGCAACGAACCGCCCTTGTTGTCTCTGCCTGGCTCTTTCCACTGGGATTCTCTGCCTCTAACCCTATTACAGGGGCTGAGTCACTGGCTTACTGGGGCTCTCTCATGCCGTCCCTGGAAGGGGTGCGTCACCTGAGTGGGTTGATTCACTGATGTGGTCATCCTGTCTGGGTTGGCTCCCCCCCTTGGGTTGTGCCATGGCGGAGATCTTTGTGGGCTATACTCAGCCTTGTCTCAGGATGGTAAGTTGGTGGTTGAAGATATCCCTCTAGTGGTATGGGGGCTGTGCTTTGGCAAAGTGGGTGGGGTTATATCCTTCCTGTTTGGCCCTGTCCGGGGGTGTCCTCGGATGGGGCCACAGTGTCTCCTGACCCCTCCTGTCTCAGCCTCCAGTATTTATGCTGCAGTAGTTTATGTGTCGGGGGGCTAGGGTCAGTTTGTTATATCTGGAGTACTTCTCCTGTCCTATTCGGTGTCCTGTGTGAATCTAAGTGTGCGTTCTCTAATTCTCTCCTTCTCTCTTTCTTTCTCTCCCTCAGAGGACCTGAGCCCTAGGACCATGCCCCAGGACTACTTGACATGATGACTCCTTGCTGTCCCCAGTCCACCTGGCCGTGCTGCTGCTCCAGTTTCAACTGTTCTGCCTTATTATTATTTGACCATGCTGGTCATTTATGAACATTTGAACATCTTGGCCATGTTCTGTTATAATCTCCACCCGGCACAGCCAGAAGAGGACTGGCCACCCCACATAGCCTGGTTCCTCTCTAGGTTTCTTCCTAGGTTTTGGCCTTTCTAGGGAGTTTTTCCTAGCCACCGTGCTTCTACACCTGCATTGCTTGCTGTTTGGGGTTTTAGGCTGGGTTTCTGTACAGCACTTTGAGATATCAGCTGATGTACGAAGGGCAATATAAATCAATTTGATTTGATTCGATTTGATTTAAAGGCCAAAGTCAATATTTTATCAAAACATTATTTATACATTTATTTTTGGGATGCCTAAAAGGGTTGTAAAATTCCAAATCAAATAGCTATATGATCCATAATATGGCCATCTTAAAACAATTCCATATGACAGGTAATAATTTAGCAGACACTCTTATCCAGAGCAACTTACATGAGCAATTTGTGTTAAGTGTTAAGTGCCTTGCTCAAGGGCACATAAATATAATTTTTACCTAGTCGGCACCGAGGATTTGAACCAGTGAACCTCCGGATGGATACGGGCCCAACACTCTTTACCACTAGGCTACCTGCCAACCCATGATATTTCTTGATTAACATGATTTTTATCCTAGAATCCTCCTAACATCTTCGCAGCTCTTTTTGCTATCTTGGGCTGAGGCTTCTCCCTGCTCTGCCGTTCCCTGCCTGGCTGGCCATCTTGCCATGGTCAACCAGTCAAGCTAAGTGCGAATTCCGCCTCAAAGGCTGCCATAAGACTCATTAGCATTTGTGTCACCCCGGCGATGCCGGAACACTAGGGGGAGACAGAGGGGTCCTGACCTTATCAGAGCCTTAGTTGTACTGGGTGCATTCAGAATACAGCGGCAGAGACTTGGGTGAACCGAAGGTGTGCATGTGCACGTGTGAAGTTGTTGCTTGGGAACAGGACTCATGATGACATGTTTCATTAGGTAATACTCAGGTAAGACACTTCATTCTGAGTGAGGCAAGGTTAAACTTGGCCATTTCCAAAGAGCCACTTAAAGTACACAGTCATTTTAACCCCAGTTAGCTTTGAGTTTTTGAAAGGTGCTATACGAGTCCAAATAGTTGTGTTTGTCTGTTCTCACTGGGCGGTGGTCCACTGGTAACAAAATGTTTTTCCTGTGACAGGATGTTCTACCGTTGTTTTTCACTTGGTTCCTGAAAAAAAGAATGGCAAGCAGTTGGAACGGATGTTGTGTAGTAGCTGTTAAGCCCAGACGGTTGTGAGGGTTGAACTTGATAACCTTAGATCCACCTGTTCTTCTACTCAATAATGACCATGCTTACACACTTTAATTGACCTGTCAGATTCACATAATTAGAAGGCACAGCAGGCCTGCTGGAGGGGCTACTGTAATTGGAGGGAGATGTGGGGACATGGCATCCACGTCTGGCGTGTGTGGGGAGAGAGGTTTGCCTGGCAGCAGACGCTCACAATGTTTTCCATTTCCATTCTGAGGATGAAGAATATATTGAGGTTAAGGGTAGGATTGACGTCAAAGCATTTGATCCTTGCCAGCTATGTGTTTTTGGGTTCAAGCAGAAAACCCGCCTGTTTTCGTGTTATGTTGTTATGTGAGCTGTTTGTCAGGTGAAGTGTTTCTGTCACTCAGCATCTTTGCGAATTTGTTCCTGTTGTGTCATGGACACTGGACACCGCTGGAGGAGAAGGAAGCACTCAAGAGCTTTTACTGTGTTTCATCTACTATCTACTAACTGTTACGCGGAGCAGAACAGGTGAACCCAAGAGCAGACTCAGACGAGGAGGCTGGGATGAGGTAACCAAGGTATTTATTGAAACACAGGAGGAAGATGGAGTGCAGGCCAGGGGAAGCTTGGGCAGGTTGCAGGAAACCAGGTGCGGAGGCTGAGGCTGGAGCGACAGGTGTTGGGGACAGGGTAAGCAGGTCCGTAAGAGAATCCAAGGGAGCAGTAGAGTGGGGGATCCAGGACAGAGTAGCAGGACTGATGAAATGTAGGACTGGAGACAGGGACCAGAGTCATAGTGGGCAGAACTGAGCAGAGAGGAAAACAGCATCAGGCAAGGGAAAACGGGCATAACAGGATCTAAACAGGGCCAAACAGCTAGAACTGTAGACTGACTGAGCAGAGATTATGATCTGGCAGCGTGGAAGTGGCAGGGCTGAGTATTTGTAGAGGCCTTGATTATGGAACGGGTTGCAGCTGGTGGGGATCTGCTCTGATTACAGCACACCTGTCTCCGCCCACACAATCACACACAGAGAGAGAGAGGGAGAGGAAGTGAGCACTGGTGGAGTGGCGGCAGGTCAAGGAGAGACAGGATGAGCAGTAGAGGGCGAGCAGGATGTAACAGGATGTAACACTAATGAGTGTTTGATACACCCATGACCAATGGTAAGGGGCATTGCACCATGCACCAAATGCACTCCATAAACATTAGATATCAACTTATTTTAAGCAGCTCTACTGAGCACAAACCACCTTCTATGCTAACCACCAAAAATGTTTTGAGCTACTGAAAACATTATATTTAGTCACTTTAGGTTCCAGTCATTGACCAGGAGACCCAGTTATTCAGAGCTACGACACTTAAATTCCAACAGGTTTTTATAATACAGTGTGAAGCCCATTCACACACAGCAAAGTGGAAACAACAAAGTGGAAAGGAACTGCCATGATTTTGGTGAGGACTCCATGTCCTACAGCTCGATGAGAATAATGATGACGATTTCTGTTCCTTACATGTGTTTGCTAGTGATAGACTGAGCAGTGTAAAAAAATACACTATCTTTGATATGATTGAGTGTGTGTGTGCTTGATAAAACATGTAAACAGTGTATTTTGATATTGAACCAAACATTGTCTATTCTTCATAAGTGTGAGAATTGTGTTTATTTACCAGAATGGTAATAATGTTGCAAGGCACGCTTGTATGTCTCTTCAATGCTGTTGCCCTCTGTTGAGTATCGCTGATAATAGATGTCTCTCAAATGAGTCTTATACATACAAATTTTCCACCATCAGATTCAGTCTCATATGCTTTCTATGTGTTATATATTGAAATATGACAATGGATGAAGGGCAGAAACATAAGTCGCTGTGTTGATGGGATAACAGCTCTATGAATCTGAGATGTCTGTGTCCAGCTTGACCAGCAACTCATCTTCATGGCTGTACTGCCCCCTGGTGTTCAGAAATAATTAACATTAACATTACAGTAACAAACTGTCCTAAACAGATTTTGCAGGGATGATTAAATAGTTTACTACCAAGTAATTACTGCTGATGATCATCTGTGTGTGGGATTTTTAAAATGTATTTTATTTCACCTTTATTGAACCAGGTAGGCCAGTTGAAAACAAGTTCTCATTTACACCTGCGACCTGGCCAAGATAAAGCAAAGCAGTGCAACAAAAACAACAACACAGAGTTACACATAAACATACAGTCAATAACACAATAGAAAAATCTATGTACAGTGTGTACAAATGTAGAAGAGTAGGGAGGTAAAGGCAATAAATAGGCCATGGACGTGAAATAATTACAATTGAGCATTAAAACTGGAGTGAAATATGTGTAGATGATGATGTGCAAGTAGAGATACTGGAGTGCAAAAGAGCAAGAGGATAAGTAACAATATGGGGATGAGTTAGTTTGGTGTGCTATTTACAGATTGGCTGTGTACAGGTACAGTGATCGGTAAGTTGCTCTGACAGCTGATGCTTAAAGTTAGAGGGAGATATAAGACTCCAGCGTCAGTGATTTTTGTAATTCGTTCCAGTCATTGGGAGCAGAGAACTGGAAGGAAATGTGGCCAAAGGGAGTGTTGGCTTTGAGGTTGACCAGTGCTTGGGGGGTGCTTGGGCAAGCTGCAGGGGGTGCTGAGATGTTTGCTGGGGTACGGGCTGCCAGTGTGTGTATGTGTGTTTGTGTGTGTGTGTGTGTGTGTGTGGTGGGGGGGGGGGGGGGGGGGGTGTAGCCTACATACCTAATTTTTAAACAAATTAGCTTTGGTCTGTTGGTCCACCTCTCCTGCCCACTCACACGATATAATGCAGTAAAAACCAACTTCAACCAGAAACTAAGGGGAGGAGGAACTCAAGACACTCTGAACACAGAGAAGTTTGGAATAGATCCCCCATTACCATAGTTACTAAGACGGATGGCCTATAAGACAGGAGCTTTGGACTTTATTTAAATTAAACTGTCTGAGAGGAAATGTAATCAGGAGAGCAATATACAATTGTGAGTGAAGAGTGTGAAGACTTTGGCTAGGTGCTATGTCAATAGAGAGGGGATAGATAAATAGATAAATAATAAGCCAAACTCCAAACTCTGTCTTATGTAATGTCTCCCCAAAATGACTGTTATAACTTGTTATAGCAAGGCTCAGTTCTCTGGTTGGTTCTGCTTTTGTGGGGCACTGCTTATGTGTGTGGTTTCTCTCAGGTTTTCCTAGGGCCTATCAACTCTCTGCCCTCTCCTCTCCAGGTTTGATGGTAAATTTAGATACAGTGTGTGTCATGTCACTGAGCTGGACTGTATCGAGAAAATGTCAAGATCAATCTTTCCGCGTAACCAATCAGTGTTTTTATTATGACTGATGACTGTCACAGTATGACTATGGCCACCAGGTTACAAATTAGAATAGGCATGACCAGGAAACAGGCACAAGCTGTAAATCAATAAAATCGAGTTCCTCTGTAATAATCAAGTTGAATAAAAAGTTTATATTAGATTATGAATACAATCATTACAAATCCTGCACAATATTCTAAAGAATGTATTTGTTTCAATTACCAATATAGCTCCAGTAGCATATATAAATTATTGAAGCGTGTTTAGACTATATTCAATTGAGGATATTTTGCAGTGAGCTCCCCTAAACGAACCAAATGGTTTGGTCCGCCCGTGCCCGCTGCTGCTGTACGTCCTATTATTCCTACGTCAGCATGGGAGAGCGCAGAGAGGAGGGGTGGCGTTGCGTTGTGGTTGGACGTGTGTTGACTGTAGCAGTTTTTTTCATCTCCCATGTAAGTGTCAATTTACTGCTAAAGTTATCATCACTAAATGTAATGTAAATGTGTATAGTGTGACAGTTATTGAAATCGTTATGCTGCAATACTACAGCTTTTTTAGACGTAACAGTTGTTTCTTTCGCAAAACCATGTTTCATAAGTCTTGGTTTATAATGACACAATCAAACAGGACTTCAAGCGCTGTCAACCTGTCTGTTTCAGTGATGCAGATTGTCCCTCACTATTCTAGCTCGCTACGTTATACACTTATATTGTATCAATACAATCCATTCGTAGGCTATCATTCAGCCACATGTTGATGTTGTAAATGTGTTACACTTCAATTACTGTAACGTTTCACTGTCATGTCAACGAAGCAAGTTGCTTGTTTACCATATATCACGAAGGAACCCTAGATTTTTATCTCCATATGTGCTGTTACAGACATTTGTTTGGCCAATAGTGTAACTTATACACTGTAATATCTGCTTTAATGTGTTAGTAGCTTAACATATTAAAAGCACTGCAAGCATCTTTTATTTCTGTGATAATTTGCTGTTTTGCTGTTTTGTCTCAAACCCATTAAGGAATAAATAAATAAAATACATTCCACAAATTCACTTTTAACAAGGCATACCTGTTAATTTATATGCTTCAAAGCCACCCTTTGCCTTGATGACAGCTTTGCACACTCTTGGCATTCTCTCAACGAGCTTCATGGGGCGGCAGGGTAGCCTAGTGGTTAGTGTTGGACTAGTAACCGGAAAGTTCCAAGTTCAAACCCCCGAGGTGACAAGGTACAAATCTGGCGTTCTACCCCTGAACAGGCAGTTAACCCACTGTTCCTAGGCCGTCATTGAAAATAAGAATTTGTTCTTAACTGACTTGCCTAGTTACATAAAGGTAAAATAAAATAAAATGAGGTACAATTTTATATGTAATATGTTTCAATTAACAGGTGTACCTTGTTAATTTGTGGACATGTTTTCCTTCTTAATGTTTGAGCCAATCAGTTGTGTTGTGACAAGGTACACTCTATGGTGACAAGGTAGGGGTGGTATACAAAAGCCCTATTTGTTAAAAGACCAAGTCCATATTATTGCAAGAACAGCTGAAATAAGCAAAGAGGAACTACAGTCTATCATCACTTTAAGAAATGAAAGTCCGTCAATCCAGAAAATATCAATAATTTTGAAAGTTTCTTCAAGTGCAGTCGCAAAAACCACCAAGCGCTATGATGAAACTGGCTCTCATGAGTACTGCCACAGGAAAGGAAGACCCAGAGTTACCTGTGCTGCAGGGGATAAGTTCATTAGAGTTACCAGCCTCAGAAATCTCCAGGCTGTGTAAGGGCTATTTGACCAAGAAGGAGAATAGATTTCTGCATCAGATGACCTGGCCTCCACAATCACCTGAACTCAACTCAATTGAGATGGTTTGGAAATCTGTCCTTTGGTCTAATGAGTCCACAGAGTGAAGGAAAAGCAAGACTGTTGGAAAAGCATTCCAGGTGAAGCTGGTTGAGAGAATCCCAAGAGTGTGCAAAGCTGCCATCAAGGCAAAGGTTGACTACTTTGAAGAATCTCAAATATAAAATATAGTTTTATTTGTTTAACACTTTTTGGAATACTACATGATTCCATATGTGTTATTTCATAGTTTTGATGTCTTCATTATTATTATTCTACAATGTAGAAAATAGTGCAAATAAAGAAAAACCCTTGAATGAGTAGGTGTGTCCAAACTTTTGACCGGTACTGTATATAGAACGACAAAGCTGTAAAATATTATCGTAAATATAAACCATCAACTTAGTGAATATGATTGATGTTTAGAATGAGGGTTTCAGCATGAAATATCCTTTTTACACACTTGTATTTATTTTACTATATCAGTGCTTATTTTTTTGTCAATGTTTTGGCATCATACTGGTGGCAGTTGTGAAAAATGTCAATTGTTGGCGTTAGTTGAAAATAATGCCATGTGTGTCCAAACTTTTGACTGGTACTGTGTGTGTGTGTGTATGTGTGTGTGTGTGTATAGACATTATGGACAGTATGTGGATAGAATATGTCATATATCTGAAGAATATGTCTATGTGCAGCAATAGTTGAATAGGATGGCCTTGACTAGAATACAGTATATACACATATAAAATGGGTATAACAGTATTAAAGTGACCAGTTGTCCATTTGTATGGGCAGTAGCCTCTAAGGTGTAGGGTTGAGTAACCGGGTGGTAGCCGGCTAATGACGGTGACTAAGTTCCGTGCAGCTTACAGGGTGGAGGCCTGGCTAGTGATGGCTATCTAACTGTCTGATGGCCTTGAGATAGAAGCTGTTTTTCAGTCTATGGATCCCAGCCTTCCTGTGACATTTGGTGCTGTATATGTCCTGGAGGGCAGGCAGTGTGCCCCCGGTGATGCATTGGGCAGACCTCACCACCCTTTGGAGAGCTCTGCAGTTGCGGACGGTGCAGTTGCCATACCAGGCGGTGATACAGCCAGACAGGATGCTCTCAATGGGGCATCCTGCTTCATAGTATATCTACGGTTATGTGAATGTCATGGATGGCCCAGAGAGCTACAACACATGACAAGTACCAATTGTTGTTCACCGTAGAGTGTATTTTTGTCTGTTAAATAGCTAATGTAATTTCATTTTAGTTGGACACAACCATGAAACAAGTGGTTATGTGGGTGGCATCACTAGCGAGAGAGAGAGAGAGCAACAGAGAGAGAGCAACAGAGAGAGAGAGAGAGCAACAGAGAGAGAGCAACAGAGAGAGCAACAGAGAGAGAGAGAGAGCAACAGAGAGAGAGCAACAGAGAGAGAGCAACAGAGAGAGCAACAGAGAGAGAGAGAGCAACAGAGAGAGAGCAACAGAGAGAGAGAGAGAGCAACAGAGAGAGCAACAGAGAGAGAGAGAGAGAGAGCAACAGAGAGAGCAACAGAGAGAGCAACAGAGAGAGAGAGAGAGAGAGAGAGAGAGAGAGAGAGAGCAACAGAGAGAGAGAGAGAGAGAGCAACATGGAATTATTTTGAGGATTAGCAGTTGAATTTCTATTTTTTTCCCTCCAATGTTTTACAAGAAGACATGAGTGTTAAATTCTCGTTCTACTCTACAAAGAAGTAGGAAAACAAGCATCAATGATGATTTTAACTGAATGTTTTTTTTGTATTGATTTATTAACTTATTCAACCAATCTCTTTCTGCCAATCTCTTGCTCTCTCTATCATTTACACTCATACACAAAAACACAAAAACAAACACACACAAGCAGAAGCAGGCGGAAATTATAAGTACAGTATCCCGGTATCTGTCTGGTAAGTGGCTGAGAGCATCTCTGCCCCTTCAGGGCGCTTCAGACACAGCCATTCATGTCTCACTCCGCTGGTCAGACCACCACGATGACGCTTGCCAGCCCTCCTCCCTCCCCATCCACCTCGCTCCCCTCCGCTCTGTTCACGTTGTGCCTGCCTGGTCTGGAGCTGCTGTGATTGTGAGCAGGCTGTGAAGCTGCTCTCTCTCTGTTTCTGTGATGCTCTGCCTGCTGTGTGGTTGCCCGCATTAGACTGAGGACCCATGATGTGATCTGACCATGGACTCTGCCTCTGTTTATGTGAGTGTGAAACGCCTTCAGAGTGTTGTATTTATTTACCCAGGCTGTTACCTGGCCAAATGAATGGAGCATTTGTAAACAGAGCCTGCCTCCCACACAACATAAGCACTTGTGTTGTTTAGATACAGGATAAGAATGTTAACATTGGCATTAATGTATTATGGTATTATTAGACACTGGTAAGTAACTGTGATAGAGGGAGTTATTGTTTGAGTACATACAGGTAGACAGATTGCTGTTGGACTCAAAGCAAATCAAATCAAATGTTATTGTTCACATACACATATTTAGCAGATGTCATTGCAGGTACAGTGAAATGCTTGTAAAGGAACAACTTTCAGTGTTTTGTTAGTGATGAATGGATGGGGAAGAGAAGAGTTTTTACTGGGTTGTTATGAATGGTGGGCAGAGGTAGTGTTGTTGTTTGAGGTGTCACTGTGGAACTTGGCTTTGGCTTGTGGTTTCTGGATGCTTATGTGGTTTCATGTCTTTAGTTCAGGTAATGAAGGCTGACTGAATGAGATTTATTGTGTGACCATTATTTTTCTCTTTCAGTTCGAGATATGACCACTAATGTGACAGGAACGTGAGAAACAATATGGCAATATAGATCGCTTTCTAACTAACGTAGGCCTATTACTTTATTTTAAGGTAACTTTTTTCCACATATTCTTAATTGATCACTACAATTCACACTAGCCAAAGGCCCTGGCCTGGAACAGCACTGTCTGGTTGAGCTGGAGAGGAAGTGGCCACTGGTCTCTGAGAGGAAACAGATTCATCTGGGTGGAACAGAACATAACTATGTTTCTCTGTCACACCTTCCCACAATGCTGTGGTGCGCTGTCTGAAAAGGCCACAGAGCAGCTTGGCACCTCTAATTTTAGTCCCGTCAAGGCTGTGAAGGTTGCCGGCAAACCAGCCATGCTCGGTTCGTATATATATATATACAGTTGAAGTTGGAAGTTTACATACACTTAGGTCATTAAAACTAGTTTTTCAACCACTCCACAAATTTCTTGTTAACAAAATATAGTTTTGGCTAGTCGGTTAGACATCTACTTTGTGCATGACACAAATAATTTTTCCAACAATTGTTTACAGACAGATTATTTCACTTATAATTCACTGTATCACAATTCCAGTGGGTAAGAAGTTTACATACATTAAGTTGACTGTGCCTTTAAGCAGCTTGGAAAATTTCAGAAAATGATGTCATGGCTTTAGAAGCTTCTGATAGGCAAATTGACATCATTTGAGTCAATTGGAGGTGTACCTGTGGATGTATTTCAAGGCCTACCTTCAAACTCAGTGCCTCTTTGCTTGGCATCCCGGGAAAATCAAAAGAAATCAGCCAAGACCTCAGAAAAACAATTGTAGACCTCCACAAGTCTGGTTCATCCTTGGGAGCAATTTCCAAACGTCTGAAGGTACCACATTCATCTGTACAAACAATAGTACGCAAGTATAAACATCATGGGACCACACAGCCATCATACCGCTCAGGAAGGAGACGCATTCTGTCTCCTAGAGATGAACGTACTTTGGTGCAAAAAGTGCAAATCAATCCCAGTACTACAGCAAAGGACCCTGTGAAGATGCTGGAGGAAACAGGTACAAAGTATCTATATCCACAGTTAAACGAGTCCTATATCGACATAACCTGAAAGGCCGCCCAGCAAGGAAGAAGCCACTGCTCCAAAACCGCCTTAACAAAAACAGACTACGGTTTGCAACTGCACAAGAACAAATATAATACTTTTTGGAGAAACGTCCTCTGGTCTGATGAAACAAAAATAGAACTGTTTGGCCATAATGACCATCGTTATGTTTGGAGGGAAGAGGGGGAGGCTTGCAAGCCGAAGAATACCATCCCAACCGTGAAGCACGGGGGTGGCAGCATCATGTTGTGTAGGTGCTTTGCTGCAGGAGGGACTGGTGCACTTCACAAAATGGATGGCATCATGAGGAGGAAAATTATGTGAATATATTGATGCAACATCTCAAGACATCAGGAAGGAAGTTAAAGCTTGGTCGCCAAATGGACAATGACCCCAAGCTTACTTCCAAAGTTGTGGAAAAATGGCCTAAGAACAAAGTCAAGGTATTGGAGTGGTCATCACAAAGCCCGGACCTCAATCCCATAGAGAACCTGTGGGCAGAACTGAAAAAGCGTGTGCGAGCAAGGAGGCCTACAAACCTGACTTAGTTACACCAGTTCTGTCAGGAGGAATGGGACAAAATTCACAACTTATTGTGGGAAGCTTGTGGAAGGCTACCTGAAATGTTTGACCCAAATTAACAATTCAAAGGTAATTCTACCAAATACCAATTGAGTGTATGTAAACTTCTGACCCACTGGGAATGTGATGCAAGAAATAAAAGCCGAAATATATAATTCTCTCTACTATTATTCTGACATTTCACATTCTTAAATAAAGTGTTGATCCTAACTGAGCTAAGACAGGGACTTTTTACTCGGATTAAATGTCAGGAATTGTGAAAAACTGAGTTTAAATGTATTTGGCTAAGGTGTATGTAAACTTCTGACTTCAACTCCATATACACTACCATTCAAACGTTAGGGGTCACTTAGATATTTCATTGTTTTTTTTAAAGAAAAGCACATTTAAAATAAAATAAAATAGATCAGAAATACAGTGTTCACATTGTTAATGTTGTAAATGACTACTGTAGCTGGAAACAGCTGATTTTTAATGGAATATCTACGTAGGAGTACAGAGGCCCATTGTCAGCAACCATCACTCCTGTGTTCCACTGGCAATTTGTGTTAGCTAATCCAAGTTTATCATCTTAAAAGGCTAACTGATCATTAAAAAACCCTTTTGCAATTATGTTAGCACAGCTGAAAACTGTTGTGCTGATTTAAAGAAGCAATAAAACTGGCCTTCTTTAGACTAGTTGAGTATCTGGAGCACTTTCTAGGTTACTTTCTAGGTTACTACATGATTCCATATCTGTTATTTCATAGTTTTGATGTCTTCCTATTATTCTACAATGTAGAAAATAGTACAAATTATGAAAAATGAGTAGGTGGGTCCAAACTTTAGACTGGTACGGGATATATTATCTTAAAGTAAATGCTGTGGCTCTCGACTGTCAAGGTGTCCTCAAGGTCAAGCCCTAAACAGGGAAGGTAATGTCTTTTAAAGAGCGGCTGCCCTACAAAGAAACACATCCCTTTGAAAACGGCAGATGTGGCATCAATATGAGTTAGACGCATTTATACTAATGTCAAAATTGTCTATAAAGTGTAAATAGGATCATTTTGGACATAGAGTCAGTTTCGTCTAAAATGGAGTTTGGAATCTCAGTGCGTCACAACGAGTAAATTTAAGCCTGGGTTATAGTTACATCAGCAAATCGCCCCTTCACCCATGGCGCTTCCCTTCATTGAATGGGGTGCCGTTGTTTCATCACCACCATCCTTAAAAGCCCTATACGGATTGACCATGCTATGCAGTGCTTCCAGCAGGATGAACAGCCAACAACAATGGTTTGCATGCCCTGCCGAAGGACCTTATATCATGTGGAATAGGTGGTTGGAGTTCTTTGTATACCGGTAGATAGACGATAGACTGCTGGTTATGTATCTATATAATGCGATTAGTCACTCTTTCATTTTAATAATCATTATCACCATCATCACTAGCATAGCTGATGTTAGGTAGCTAGCTACCAACTAGGTCTAACGTATAATAGTTTATCAACATTTTAAGCTAAGCATTCTGATATGTTGCATTAGCCTCATTGCTTTTGACATTTTTTGATATACAGTAGGCCACGTTGTATGACTTTTGGATTTATCGTTCCAGAACTGTCCCAGTCTGCTTGAACCGTCCCAGACATATTTTGTTATCGTCCCCAGGACGATGGGATGCCATTCGTTTCCAACCCTAGCTCCATATCCAGAAATAATACCCTGTTGGATGATTATTTTGTATTTTTGTCCCTTGCTGTTTTAGTTATAGTAATGACTGGTAGGACTGGGGGCAGTCAGGATACAATGAATGAGGCTAACAAGAATTATGAGGAAGAAGTATGTAGGTAGCGAGAAGTATGTAGGTAGCGAGTGCTAGTTCTCAAATCACTTGTCATGACTGCAGTGGTGAAGTGGTTATACTCTAACTTTGACCATAACTTCCCAAACAGCCTGCTCGGCGAAGGAAATAGTTTATCAACATTTTAAGCTAAGCATTCTGATATTTTTCATGATGTGAGAAACAGTGACATGCTCTGAATGACCTACAATTATAAATCCCAGGCCAAACCAAGATTGTACTTTGAAAGTAGGCTAATAGTAGGCCTACTACTGAAACATATGAGGCTGTCAACTTAGTCCAAATGTTTTTCAAAGTCACACTTTTGTAATAGAACACACATTTTGTTTTTTTAAGTCTATAATAATGCTTAAACAACATCAGAAGACCACTAGTGAGATCTGGGAAAACATTTAAGTAATTCATTTTTGTGTAGTTACTCTTTAAAGTGGAACTGGCACCATTTTAACATGCTGTCAGGGGAATAGGAGCCTGCTGTTTCTTCTGCAGCTTGCCTGCCAATGCATGCTTGTCCCAACCCACGTTTTGACAACTGGATTGGAACTTCCCTGCTTGCCCGCCCATTTGATCAATGCCAAAATACATTTATGACCGACCGTCTGAATTCGGTCATATGTAGCGAAATTTGAAATTGTTTTTTACGTTGGATAAAAGGAAATACTCAGAGATAGAAAATTGTATATAATACACTGCAGTTGAGGAACAATGGGAAAGTGATTCTGCTTTGAAAGTTGATAAACTTGTAACACCACTTTTGAGAAAATTGCCCTAAAATATTTTGGTACACCTACTGGAGAGCTCTTCTTTGTCTACACCCATTCAGCATCGTTCACACTGTCACGATCGTCATATGGAGTAGAAGGTGAGGACCAAAACGCAGTGTGGTTAGTATACATTCTTCTTTATTGAAGAAAGAACATGAAGTCAACTGAACCAAAACAATAAACGAATAACAACCGTGAAGCTATAATAAGAAAACTGTGCTGACACAAGCAACTAACATAGACATAGATAATCACCCACAAAGTACCCACCGAATATGGCTGCCTAAATATGTTTCCCAATCAGAGACAAGACAGATAGCTGCCTCTAATTGAGAACCAATCTAGGCTACCATAGACATACAATTTACCTAGAAAGGACACAGCCCCATAAACATACAAAACCCCTAGACAAGACAAAAAACACATACATCACCCATGTCACACCCTGACCTAACCACAATAACAAGGAAAACAAAGAATACTAAGTTCAGGGTGTGACACACACCATCTTAAAACCCACATGTGAGGCCATGTGCTAAACAGCGTGAGTAAGGTACTGTAATAAACAACCAATGCTTTCAAGACTAAAAGTGGTGAAAATAGTTGCAAAAATGCACTTTATATAGTCCATGGCCTATATCCTAATTTGTCTTTGGTAAACGCACATCATATCAAATAAAAATCTAACTGCATTTGTCACATTCATAGGATACAGATGGTGTAAACGGTTCAATGAAATGATTACTTGCATGTTTGCAACGTAGCATGTCAAAAATAGAAAGTGTCCAGATAAATGTTGTATAAATATTTCAGAATTATTAGATTACTCTTACCCAGACACACTTGTCTAAATTGATGGGTCATGTGAAATAAATGCTATAACCACATGTTCATGAAATACAATACATGACCGTAATCATCTGGTGAAGTGGAGTCTTTTGTTTAGACAATTAACCTAATGGTGCTTTCAAGACAACTGGGAACTTGAAAAAATGTGAGGTCAAATCATGATGCCAGTGATCTTCAGCTTGGAAAGTCGGGGCACTAGAAAGAGGTTTCCAGTTGTCTTGAATGCACTGAAGACGGAAGTCGGAGATTTCCGAGTTCCCAGTTGTTTTGAACATGGCAATAATCCAAACCCATACTGATTGTCATAGTTAGCCATGCATGAATCTGCAGGTAGCTACAGCTAACCAACTAAGTTCAATGTTAGCTAACTAGCTAACATTAGGCTATAACTAGCAATGCAAATGGATTTCTGAGATACAGGGGTAGAATGGATTGTTTACACATACCATGCTGAGCAGCTCATGTTATAGACAGAATTTCGCTACATGGCAGACCAATCTGAACTCATCTCTCAGCATGTCCAGCCCATCCATTATCTCAGCCAATCATGGCTAGGAGCAGGGTCCTGTCTTTTTCTGTGGCTAAACCAACTAGGCGTGTAATATAACAGTTTTATTCGTATTTACAGATGACATACAAGTTTGATATTAAGGCACATGAAAGTTGCATGTTCCAGAAAACATTTATTTTTGGCAGAAAATGCCAACATTCAAATGCCTCTCCTTTGAAGTAGTGACGTGCTACATACACCTAGTTTCCTGAAACAAGTCACATTTGATTGAGGCCAATATACATTTGATTGACAACTAAGGGTCCGGTTGTGAATTACCTCCAATATGCTCTGGGTTATTAGTAAATTCAGAGTGTTGTCAGATTGTCTGTTCGTGAATTCAGACCCACTGCTCTATTGACACTGGACACTCTGGCCGAGGAGTAGGGTTGATCTGAGCATTCTTCACAATGACAGTCAAGCACCCAACCTAACTGGCTAAAGTTGGCTAGCTTGTTAAAACTACTTCCAGACACAAATGAGAGAACACCTCACTCTGGCCATTTTACTCACCCTAGCAGAGCTGGTTAGAATGTTAACATGTTATCTAGAGCGTTAGTGACTAACTGTGCTGCTGGTAACAATGTAATTACTTTATTTGCTGACGTTTACTGATACAGTTCATATTAAGCGAGTGTTGCGTGCTCGTACATTCATCAGGGATTCTGCACTTTGGCATACACAGAGCAGAGTGCTCTGAAATCGAAGAGGTGGCCAGAGTGAATCTACGAACACACCCTGGATAACAGTTGTTCAAGTTCAGCATAGCTAGCTAACTAGTAATCATGATATCAGGTAGTCATAGGCACTAAACAGGCTAATTAATGTCTTTTAAAGAGCGACTGCCCCTAAAAATCCACTAATCCCATTGAAAACGGCCTATGTGGCATCGATATGAGTCAGAAACATTTATTCTAGTGTCAACATTGACTACAAAGTGTAAATATGATCATTTTGGTCATAACACTAGTCTCATCTAAAACAGAGTTTGGAACCTCAGTTCTTCACAATGAGTAAATTAAGGTTGGGTTTGGATTACAATTATGTCAACCAATCATGCCTCCTTTTGCCAAGCTCCACATGCAAAACAGCTCTCCTCCCACTTCGCTTCTCTTCATTGAATAGGGCTCTGTTGTTTCATTGCCCCCAACGCGTTCAAAGGATCACAGCCGCTTGAGACTAAAAAGCCCTATACGGATTGACCAACAATGATTTATATGCCCTGCCGAAGGACCCTATCACGCAGAATAGGTGGTTGGTGTTCGTTGATCCCCAGTGCAGTGGTGGTGAGTATACCGGTAGTGTCACGATATTCGTTGGAAGTATACTCGGACCAACGTGCAGCGTGATCTGGGTTCCACATCTTTTATTTTTAAAGTAAGTGAACTGCACCACAAAACAATAAAGAATAAACGAAACGTGACGACAATGGAGTGCTAACATGCAACTACACACAAACAATATCCCAGAAACACAGGTGGGAAAAACAGCTACTTAAATATGATCCCCAATTAGAGTCAACGATTACCAGCTGCCTCTAATTGGGAATCATACAAATCACCAACATAGAAAATAAACTTAGAACACCATATAGAAATAAATTAACTAGATCACCCCCAGTCACGCCCTGACCTACTTCACCATAGAGAAACAATGGCTCTCTATGGTCAGGGCGTGACAGGTAGTGAGACTTCTGGTTATGAACACTAGGTGTTATGAAACATTAGGGACACCTGTTCTTTCCATGACATAGACTGACAAGGTGAACCCAGGTGAAGGCTATGAGCCCTTATTGATGTCACCTGTTAAATCCACTTCAATTGGTGTAAATGAAGGGGAGGCTAAAGGTTAAAGAAGTCTTGAGACTATTGAGACATGGATTGTGTATGTGTGCCATTCAGAGGATCAGTGGGCAAGACAAAACATTTAAGTGCCTTTGAACGGGATATGGTAGTAGATCTGTGGGAAGCATTGGAGTCAACATGGGCCAGCATCCCTGTGGAAAGCTTTCAACACCTTGTAGAGTCCATGCCCCTATGAATTGAGTCTGTTCTGAGGGCAAAAGCGGAGGTGCAACTCAATATTAGGAAGGTGTTCCTAATGTTTTGTACACCCAGTGTATATTTGAAAAGTTCTTTAAAAAATACCCGGCTTGATAACCTAGTAGGCTAATTCCCCAGCAAAGCAGATACAACTAGTTGTGAAGTGCATTAGCAAAAAGCTTTGTTCTGTCTTTAGAATGAAATGCAATTTCTCACTTGGCTATCTATTATATCATCCTGTTACAAGCCCTCCCGGTCAACACCACCTTACAAGTTGCAGTTGTTCGAGAGGTGTCCAGTTTCCTAACTGCCATTTGTAATAGAACAGTGACTGTGTTCACAGATGCATTAGATGCAGAGAGATCAAGCACTCAACATGTATCGAGCCAGCACATGGAGACTTGCGAGATGATGTGATGAAATCCAGACTGACAGTTAGGCTTGATACTGATGTCTCTGAATGGAGAGAGACCTGGCACTCGGCGTTAAAATGTTACTGAACACAACTTTTACCTTTTGTCTTTTTTATTATGGAATTGAACGTTATCAGTCAATATTGGGAGGGAGAAACCCTGTGTATTCTGCACCAGGATCAGGGAATTCCTGTTGTATACAAGACACCTCACAGGAAGGTCTGGCCACACTGACATGTTTGCCAAGGTAGCCCCATTACCACCAGAAAAATACAGATACAGGCACAATATCTGTATCGGCATTGTTATATTAGCATAACACTGCTTCTATGGTATTATGTAAAGGGTGTTTATTCTACACGGACCTGTTACTAAATTTGAAAGTTATCAAAACTTTCAAGCTAGAAAAAAATGAGTAGCTTGCGATATGTTTAATTTTTTAATTTTTAATGCTATAAATGGTTGGAAACCCCATTTTTAGAAAATCTACATAAATTCTTGAATTTCATTCTTCTCATATTACTCTGTAGGCTACTAACCTATTCAAAGCTTCCTCAGGCATCTCACCATACATCTGCCTGTAGTTATTTAACTCAATTTTTAGAGGGTTTGTTTGTGTCACGACTTCCGCCGAAGTCGGCTCCTCTCCTTGTTCAGGAAGCGTTCGGCGATCGACGTCACCGGCTTTCTAGCCATCGCCGCTCCATTTCTCATATGTTCATTTGTTTTGTCTTGTTCCATACATATCTGGTTTTAATTTCCCAATCAATCTACATGTATTTAGTCCTCTGTTTCCCATCATGTCTTTGTGTAATTGTTTATTGTAATGTGGTTTGGTCAGGTGCATTATTTTTGTTATATTCCGTGGTTTTGGCACTTGTATGTTTTTATGTGCTGGCTTGTTGGAACGGAATTAAAGTGCATCTGTTTGCTACGCTCTGGTCTCTTACACCTGACTTCGCCTCCGCTACACACGCCTAACAGTTTGTTGTGATAGAGTGGGAGGAAATGGCCATGGGAAAGGTTCCGACACATGGGTGTGTCTTGGGTTTGTCCTTGCCACCACCAAGAAACACTCACATCAAACCACACTCCCAAGCCAACTCGTGTTTGGCTCTGTCATGGCCACCAGCATTTCTTGAGGAGCCTAAAAACAAGGTCAAATCAGCCGGTGCAGTTCTCCTTTAATAGGAATAGCCCCTTTTTTTCAATTTTCGCCTAAAATGACATACCGAAATCTAACTGCTTGTGGCTCAGGCCCTGAAGCAAGGATATGCATATTCCTGATATCATTTGAAAGGAAACACTTTGAAGTTTGTGGAAATGTGAATTGAATGTAGGAGAATATAACACAATAGATCTGGTAGAAAAATATACCATCTGTGAAATGCAATAGAAAGGTCCCGGTTGTAATTCCGATGGTGTCCACTAGATTGCAGCAGTGCATGTGCAAAGTTTCAGACTAATAACTTGAAGTATGAGCGAACTACATGACAATTAGTGTGAAGTCACCCAGGTGTATTTGGGCGAATTGTGAAGGAGACATTTGCATTCATATTACATTTTTCTGCAAGAATATCGTCAAATCTGTATACTTGGACTTTGATTTATAGCTTTTCCAGTATTAGTAGCCATATTATAAGTTCAACATTTGCAAAACAACCAGTTTTCATAAATTCATAACACTGAATATTCTTATAAGTGTTGTCCAAAAGGAAAAGGCATGCTTTCGCAAAAGGTTGGCAGCTACAGTTTGCGACATATACAGGGTTTCCAGATACTCCCGTAATGCCCAGCACATTGGCTATCTAGCTAGCTTTATTTGATCCAAATTGGAGCTTATTTGACAAAGATACAGTCGATGAAATGAAGACCTACCGCATCATTGGCGTGCCCTGAAGGTGTCGCTCTCTGACCAAATTTGGTGTCCTATAGGATATACTGCACCCCTAATGATATAGTGAAGTCTGGTTACATTCTATGATCTCTGAGGGATACATACAAATGTCATTTGACTGGTTGAAACAACGTTTTGGGCTAGACTTTCACAGATTCCTTTCTTTGCAAATTGAACAAGTGGAAATACAAAATCGATCGTGCATGCTATATGGACCTTTTTAGGATTTGAAAAAGGATTTTATCCAACAAAATGACACTTCATGTTATCTCTAGGACCCTTTGGATGATAAATCAGAGTAAGATTTCAGAATGTAAGTACACATTTCACCTTCAGAGGTGAATTTATCAAAGCTATTGTGGTGAAAAAAAGTGTTTGTTGTTAGGAGCTCTCCTCAAACAATAGCATGGCTTTTTTCCGAAGGTAATAGCGACTGTAAATTGGACAGTGCAGTTATATTAACAAGAATTGACGCTTTCAGCCTCTGGACACAGCCTCTGCGATCTGGACACAAGGCGCTGCATGATATACAACTGTCCCGTTGATGGAACGCCTATCCCTAAGAACTTTTAACAGGGTGCAGTGTCAATTCTTTCTTTCTCATGTCACTGTTTAACTAAGAGCTCTATGACATGTTTGGCATGCACTCTGCCAGAACAAATACAAACCAACCGTGGATCCTCAAACAGTGACAATGTACTGTCTGCCTGGCAACTCTTCAGGGAGGACACATAGCTGTGTCCGAGCCCACAGGTATAACTGATGCTCTGGCATTTCTCTGTCTACTGCACCTCTTTTCTCATACATTGGTTTGTGTGTGTGCGTGCGCGCGTGTGCGATTGTATGTGTGTTAGTGTGCATGTGTATTCTGGTTCGTCTTGTTCCTGGAAAGTTATTGACTTGGCAGCAAAGGTTCCCTGTAGGTTTTATATATCAGGATAGGGCGTCATACCTGGTGTTACAGGAGGATACCTGTTACCTACCCATTCACCCCCAACCCCCACAAATCACCTACAGAGCCTTCAGAAAGTATTCATACCCCTTGACTTATTCCACATTTTGTTCTGTTATATCCTTAAATCAAAATGGATTAAATAGATTTCACCCATCTATACACAATACCTCATAATGTCGTCTTAGTAAGCAACTCCAGTGTTTTAGGTTATTGTCCTGCTGAAACGTGAATTTGTCTCCCAGTGTCTGTTGGAAACAGACTGAGCCAGGTTTTCCTCTAGGATTTTGCCTGTGCTTATTTATCTCTATTCCGTTTAAACAATCCTACAAGCATACCCATAAATATTTGTCAATAAAAAACACAATGTCTAATTTTAAGGAATTATTGAGGTATTGCTCGTCTTAGGTAGAGTACCTCATGATAAGCTGTAGACCACACTATCTACCAAGAGAGTTCTCATCTATATTATCGTAGCTGTCTATATAGCACCACATACCGATGCTGGTACTAAGACCGCACTCAACGAGCTGTATAAGGCCATAAGCACACAAGAAAATGCTCATCCAGAAGCAGCGCTCCCAGGGGCCCGAGGACTTTAATGCAGGCAAACATAAATCCGTTTGACCTCATTTCTACCAGCATGTCACATGTGTAGCCAGAGGAAAATAAATTCTATACCTCCTTTACTCCAAACACAGAGACACATATAAAGCTCTCCCTCGCCCTCCATTTGGCAAATCTGACCATAACTTTATCCTCCTAATTCCTGCTAACAAGCAAAAAACAAAAGCAGGAAGTGCCAGTGACTCGCTCAATACGGAAGTTGTCCGATGACAACTGGATCCTGGACGTCCTGACGGACCGGCCCCAGGTGGTAAGTGTAGGCAACAACACATCCGCCACGCTGATCCTCAACACCGGTTCCCCTCAGTGGTGCGTGCTTAGTCCCCTCCTGTACTCTCTGTTCACCCACGGCTGCGTGGCCAAGTACGACTCCAACACCATCATTAAGTTTGCTGATGATACAACAGTGCTAGGTCTGATCACCGACAACGATGAGACAGCCTATAGAGAGGAGGTCAAAGACCTGCCAGGCAAAGACCTGCCTGGCCAACAACCTCTCCCTCAATGTGAGCAAGACAAAGGAGTTGATTGTGGACTACAGGAAAAGGAGGGCAAAACAGGCCCCTATTTACATCGATGGGGCTGCAGTGGAGCAAGTCGAGAGTTTGAAGTTTCTTAGTGTCCACAACACCAACAAACTATCATGGTCACATCACCAACAAACTATCATGGGTCATACACACCAAGACAGATGTGAAGAGGGCATTAAAACACCTTTTCCCCCTCAGGAGACTGAAACGAACTGGCATGGGTTCCCAGATCCTCAAAGTTCTACAGCTGCATAATCGAGAGCATCTTGACTGGTTGCATCACCACCTGGTAGGGCAACTGCTTGGCCTCTGACCCTAAGGTGCTACAGAGGGTAATGCATACGGCCCAATACATCACTGGGGCCAAGCTTTCTGCCATCCAGGACCTATATACCAGGCTGTGTCAGAGGAAGGCCTAAAAAATGGTCTAAGATTCTAGTCACCCAAGTCATAGACTGTTCTCTCTGCTAACGCATGGCAAGCGGTACCGGAGTGCCAAGTCTAGGTCCCCCCTTTGTTTTTCCTTTGCTACTACTCGCTGTTTATCATCTATGCATAGTCACTTCCCTCTTCCTACATGCACAAATTACCGCGATTAATCTGTACCCCCGCACATTTACTCAGTACCTGTCACAACTTCCACCGAAGTCGGTTCCTCTCCTTGTTCGGGCGGCGGTCGACGTCACTGGCCTTGTAGCCATCGCCACTCTATTTTTCATTGTTACATTTGTTTTGTCTTGTTTCCCGCACGCCTGGTTTACGTATATAGAGTGGGGCAAAAAAGTATTTAGTCAGCCACAAGTGGCCACAGCCACTTAAAAAGATGAGAGAGCCCTGTAATTTTCATCCTAGGTACACTTCAACTATGACAGACGAAATGAGAAAAAAAATCCAGAAAATCACATTGTAGGATTTTTTATGAATTTATTTGCAAATTATGGTGGAAAATAACTATTTTCCACCATCTCAAGACATCGTAAATGGGTCTTCCAAATGGACAATGACCCCAAGCATACTTCCAAATTTGTGGCAAAATGGCTTAAGGACAACAATGTCAAGGTATTGGAGTGGCCATCACAAAGCTCTGACCTCAATCCTATTGAAAATGTGTGCGCAGAACTGAAAAAGCGTGTTCGAGCAAGGAGGCCTACAAACCTGACTCAGTTACACCAGTTCTGTCAGGAGGAATGGGCCAACATTTACCCAATTTATTGTGGGAAGATTGTGGAAGGCTACCCGAAATGTTTGACCCAAGTGAAACCATTTAAAGGCAATGCTACCAAATAGTAATTGAGTGTATGTAAACTTCTGACCCACTGGGAATGTGATGAAAGAAATAAAAAGCTGAAAGAAGTCATTCTCTCTATTATTATTCTGACATTTCACATTCTTAAAATAAAGTGGTGATCCTAACTGACCTAAGTGTAGTTGGCTAAGGTGTATGTACATTTCCGACTTCAACTGTAGTTACCGCCATGCTTGAAATTCTAAAGGGTGGTGCTCATTGATGTGTTGGATTTGCCCCAAACGTAACACTTTGTTTTCAGGACATAAAGTTCATTTCTTTGCCAAATTTTTGCACTGTTACTTTAGTACCTTGTTTAAAACAGGATATTACATTTTAGAATGTTAATTTTTTGTACAAAAAATTTCACTCTGTCAATTAGGTTAGTATTGTGTATTAACTACAAGGTTGTTGATCCATCCTCTCCGGCAACTGAGTTAGAAAGGATGCCTATATCTTTTTAGTAACTGGGTGTAATTAATAAATTATTAACTTCACCATGCTCAGAGGGATATTCAATGTCTGTTTTTTTGTGTGTTTTTCTCCAATAGGTGCGCTTCTTTGCGAGGCATTGGAAAACCTCCCTGGTCTTTGTGGTTTAATCTGTTTTTGAAATTCACTGCCCGACTGAGGGAACTTACAGATAATTGTATGTGTTGGTTACAGAGATGAGGTAGTCATTCAAAAATCCTATTAAACGCTATTATTGCACACAGAGTGAGTCCACACACTGCCAGGGCGGCAGTGTAGCCTAGTGGTTAGAGCATTGGACTAGTAACTGAAAGGTTGCAGGTTGAAATCCCCGAGCTGACAAGGTACAAAATCTGTCATTCTGCTCCTGAACAGCCTCTCCAGGTTCTCCTTTACCCAAATCCAGATAGCAGATGTTCTGAAAGAGCTGCAAAACCTGGACCCGTATAAATCAGCTGGGCTTGACAATCTGGACCCTCTATTTCTGAAACTATCCGCCGCCATTGTCGCAACCCCTATTACCAGCCTGTTCAACCTCTCTTTCATATCGTCTGAGATCCGCAAGGACTGGAAAGCTGCCGCAGTCATCCCCCTCTTCAAAGGGGGAGACACCCTGGACCCAAACTGTTACAGACCTATATCCATTCTGCCTTGCCTATCTAAGGTCTTCGAAAGCCAAGTCAACAAACAGGTCACTGACCATCTCGAATCCCACCGTACCTTCTCCGCTATGCAATCTGGTTTCCGAGCCGGTCACGGGTGCACCTCAGCCACACTCAAGGTACTAAACGACATCATAACCGCCATCGATAAAAGACAGTACTGTGCAGCCGTCTTCATCGACCTTGCCAAGGCTTTCGACTCTGTTAATCACCATATTCTTATCGGCAGACTCAGTAGCCTCGGTTTTTCGGATGACTGCCTTGCCTGGTTCACCAATTACTTTGCAGACAGAGTTCAGTGTGTCAAATCGGAGGGCATGCTGTCCGGTCCTCTGGCAGTCTCTATGGGGGTGCCACAGGGTTCAATTCTCGGGCCGACTCTTTTCTCTGTATATATCAATGATGTTGCTCTTGCTGCGGGCGATTCCCTGATCCACCTCTACGCAGACGACACCATTCTATATACTTTCGGCCCGTCATTGGACACTGTGCTATCTAACCTCCAAACGAGCTTCAATGCCATACAACACTCCTTCCATGGCCTCCAACTGCTCTTAAACGCTAGTAAAACCAAATGCATGCTTTTCAACCGATCGCTGCCTGCACCCGCTTGCCCGACTAGCATCACCACACTGGATGGTTCCGACCTTGAATATGTGGACACCTATAAGTACCTAGGTGTCTGGCTAGACTGCAAACTCTCCTTCCAGACCCATATCAAACATCTCCAATCGAAAATCAAATCAAGAGTCGGCTTTCTATTCCATAACAAAGCCTCCTTCACTCACGCTGCCAAGCTTACCCTAGTAAAACTGACTATCCTACCGATCCTCGACTTCGGCGATGTCATCTACAAAATTGCTTCCAACACTCTTCTCAGCAAACTGGATGCAGTTTATCACAGTGCCATCCGTTTTGTCACTAAAGCACCTTATACTACCCACCACTGCGACTTGTATGCTCTAGTCGGCTGGCCCTCGCTACATATTCGTCGCAAGACCCACTGGCTCCAGGTCATCTACAAGGCCATGCTAGGTAAAGCTCCGCCTTATCTCAGTTCACTGGTCACGATGGCAACACCCATCCGTAGCACGCGCTCCAGCAGGTGTATCTCACTGATCATCCCTAAAGCCAACACCTCATTCGGCCGCCTTTCGTTCCAGTACTCTGCTGCCTGTGACTGGAACGAATTGCAAAAATCGCTGAAGTTGGAGACCTTTATCTCCCTCACCAACTTCAAACATCAGCTATCTGAGCAGCTAACCGATCGCTGCAGCTGTACATAATCTATTGGTAAATGGCCCACCCATTTTCACCTACCTCATCCCCACAGTTTTTATTTTATTTATTTACTTTTCTGCTCTTTTGCACACCAATATCTCTACCTGTACATGATCATTTATCAATCCAGTGTTAATCTGCAATATTGTAATTATTCGCCTACCTCCTCATGCCTTTTGCACACATTGTATATAGACTCCCCTTTTTTTCTACTGTGTTATTGACTTGTTAATTGTTTACTCCATGTGTAACTCTGTGTTGTCTGTTCACACTGCTATGCTTTATCTTGGCCAGGTCGCAGTTGTAAATGAGAACTTGTTCTCAACTAGCCTACCTGGTTAAATAAAGGTGAAATAAAATAAAAATAAAAAAGTTAACCCACTGTTCCTAGGCCGTCATTGAAAATAAGAATTTGTTCTTAACTGACTTGCCTAGTAAAATAAAATTTAAAAAAACACACACTTATCACACTTTCTGCAGCTTGTGTGAGGCATCGCCTCAGTGTCAAAACTGACAGTCTCAACAGGATCCTTTCTCTTACCTCGCTCTCTCTCTGTTTACCCGTCATCTCCTGCTCTCTCTCTGCTGCTCTCTCTCTGCTGCTCTCTCTCTCTGCTGCTCTCTCTCTGCTGCTCTCTCTCTGTTTTCTCGTCATCTCCTGCTCTCTCTCTGCTGCTCTCTCTCTGCTGCTCTCTCTCTGCTGCTCTCTCTCTGCTGCTCTCTCTCTGTTTTCTCGTCATCTCCTGCTCTCTCTCTGCTGCTCTCTCTCTGCTGCTCTCTCTCTGCTGCTCTCTCTCTGCTGCTCTCTCTCTCCTGCTCTCTCTCTGTTTTCTCGTCATCTCCTGCTCTCTCTCTGCTGCTCTCTCTCTGCTGCTCTCTCTGCTGCTCTCTCTCTGCTGCTCTCTCTGCTGCTCTCTCTCTGTTTTCTCGTCATCTCCTGCTCTCTCTCTGCTGCTCTCTCTCTCTGCTCTCTCTCTGCTGCTCTCTCTCTGCTGCTCTCTCTCCTGCTCTCTCTCTGTTTTCTCGTCATCTCCTGCTCTCTCTCTGCTGCTCTCTCTCTGCTGCTCTCTCTGCTGCTCTCTCTCTGACCTTCTCCCCCCCCCACACACACACACACAGACAACATAAACAGATACAATAACGATTGTTCATGCTTCCTGTGCTGTCATGGGGCTGCAGAATGAGATGGGCTCCATTATCAGTCAGAGAGCACACACTCTATCACTCCCTGCCTGTCTCTCTCTCTGAACAGCATCGCTGCCAGAACTCTCTGGCCTAATTCCTCTTCTATTGATATATATATATATATGTGTGTGTGTGTGTGTGTGTGTGTGTGTGTGTGTGTGTGTGTGTGTGTGTGTGTGTGTGTGTGTGTGTGTGTGTGTGTGTGTATATGTGTGTGTGTGTGTGTGTGTGTGTGTGTGTGTGTGTGCGCGCGTGTGTGCGTCAGTGAAAGAAACAGGGCACAAAGGCCAGAGATAGGGCTCTGTGTTGCTCTAAGCAGAACAAAGAGCAGCCTGTTCCATGTGAACTGTATGGGTCTGTTTAAGGCTACTGGGATTTCTTTGGATTTAATCTATAGGTTCAACAATGACCAACAGTATGTGTGCCTCAGTGCAACAACTATGGGTCCAGATTGACCAACCAAAAGACAGCTGAACTACTTAGCCTAACTGGGTTAGGATGGACATTTTAATTCATTTAACGGAACACTCTAAATAGTAGACACAATATTGCTGCCAAATCAAATCAATCAAATTGTATATCTTCATAAACAACGGGTGTAGACTAACAGGGAAATGCTTAATTATGGGCAGGCCCTTCCCAACAAGTAAAAAAAAAATGAAAATAATAACACAAGGAATAAATAGACAATGAGTCATGATAACTTGACTACATACACAGTGTACCAGTATCGAGTTGATGTGCAGCGGTACAAGGTAATTGAGGTAGATATGTACATACAGGTAGGGATAAAGTGACAGGATAGATAATAAACAGTAACAGCAGTGTATGTTATGATTCAAAAGAGTTAGTGTTAAAAGTGTCAATGCAGATAGCCATTGAGTCCACATACAGTATCACGGTCATGGAGCCGGGGCTGTCATGGTTAACAGTCTGAGTAACGGTTGACGACAAGTCAAACTTACATAACCAGCAGTGATCTTATCATTGTTTCTTTTTTAAGTGAATGGATTTATTTGATTTGAACCAGGCTTACAGTGAGATGGCATGGCATGCCTGTCTGCCTGGTAAGCAAGGCTGAGCTGACTCCATCTCTCCATCTGGATTCAGTTGGCCATGCGGAGACAATGGTATCAGCAACAGGAAGACTGACATGGCCAATGAATGGACTGACTTGCAGTTAGGGCACAGGTCACGTGTGTGTGTGTGTGTCTGTGTGTCTGTGTGTGTGTGTGTGTGTGTTCCAGGGGCTTCCAGAAGGGCCAATGTCCTCATGGTCGTTGCTGGTTCACTTTTGACTGGGCCACAGTGATTCTGAGAAATGTGCTGACTCATCATGGCTGCACTGCCAACACAGGCTCTGACACCTGTTGTCTGTTTAATCATCAATGTCTGTGTGTGTCTGTGTGTCTGTGTGTGTGTGTGTGTGTGGGGGGGGGGGGGGGGGTCGTATAGGCCTATGCGAATGATTTGTGCCATAGTGGATGTATCATGTGTTGGCAGTGGCCAGTTACCAAGTCCCTTTCTGTGATTCCAGCAGCACCTGCTCCGAGGGTCAGGGTCAGACCAGGATAGAACAGAGCAGCACTGTCATGTCACTCAACAGTCCATCTGGCGAGTGACCGCACACTTTTTGATTTGAACAAAACCTTCAATACATATTGTCCCATTGTAGAAGTGCAAACACTTTCAAGAGGTAAAGGCGCTCAAAGTTGACCCATTTTGCATATACCCTACCATACCATGAGACGTCCATATCTTCATCACTGGAAAATATTAACGGTTGAGTTTAATATCATTTAAAAGCTTACCAACAGGTTTGTCAAACTGTTTTATAATTTCTTGAAAAAAAGTCATTTTTATTTGATTCTGTAACGTCAATTATCAGAAAATGTGGAAACTCAAGATGTTTTCATATTCGCATATATGTGTAGCTTAGACTTTATTGTCTATTGTTTTTGTGTTGAGAGACGGGGGGGGGGGGGTCCGTTGCCACTGTGAAGACCAGATAAAAATTCCACCTCTTCCTCCAAAACAAAAAATACACACTATGTTGTTGTTTGAATGTCAGGGTTGCTGTGTGTATGTGTCAGTGTTGGTATCTGTGTGAATGTGGCTGTGTGAATGTGTCAGTGTGGCTGTGTGAATGTGTCAGTGTATCTGTTGTGAATGTGTCAGTGTGGCTGTGTGAATGTCTCAGTGTTGCTGTGTGAATGTCATGGTGGCTGTGTGAATGTGGCTGTGTGAATGTGGCTGTCTGTGAATGTGTCAGTGTGGCTGTGTGAATGTGTCAGTGTGGCTGTGTGAATGTGGCTGTGTGAATGTGGCTGTCTGTGAATGTGTCAGTGTGGCTGTGTGAATGTGGCTGTGTGAATGTGTCAGTGTTGCTGTGTGAATGTGTCCGTGTGGCTGTGTGAATGTGGCTGTGTGTGAATGTGTCAGTGTGGCTGTGTGAATGTGTCATTGTGGCTGTGTGAATGTGTCAGTGTTGCCATGTGAATGTCATGGTGGCTGTGTGAATGTGTCAGTGTTGCTGGATGAATGTGTCAGTGTTTCCGTGTGAATGTGACAGTTTTTCTGTGTGAATTTGTCAGTGTTGGTGTGCGTGTGAATTTGTCAGTGTTGGTATCTGTGTGAATGTGTCTGTGTGGCTGTGTGAATGTGTCAGTGTGTCATTGTTGCTGTGTGAATGTGTCAGTGTGGCTGTGTGAATGTGGCTGTGTGAATGTGTCATTGTGGCTGTGTGAATGTGTCAGTGTTGCCGTGTGATTGTCTCAGTGTTGCTGTGTGAATGTCAGGGTGGCTGTATGAATGTGTCTGTCTGGCTGTGTGAATGTGTCAGTTTTGCTGTGTGAATGTTTTGCTGTGTGAATGTGTCAGTGTGGCTGTGTGAATGTGTCAGTGTGGCTGTGTGAATGTGTCAGTGTGGCTGTGTGAATGTGTCAGTGTGGCTGTGTGAATGTGTCAGTGTTGCTGTGTGAATGTGTCAGTGTTGCTGTGTGTATGTGTCAGTGTTGCTGTGTGAATGTGTCAGTGTGGCTGTGTGAATGTGTCAGTGTTGCTGTGTGAACGTGTTAGTGTGGCTGTGTGAATGTGTCAGGGTGGCTGTATGAATGTGTCTGTCTGGCTGTGTGAATGTGTCAGTTTTGCTGTGTGAATGTTTTGCTGTGTGAATGTGTCAGTGTGGCTGTGTGAATGTGTCAGTGTGGCTGTGTGAATGTGTCAGTGTGGCTGTGTGAATGTGTCAGTGTGGCTGTGTGAATGTGTCAGTGTTGCTGTGTGAATGTGTCAGTGTTGCTGTGTGAATGTGTCAGTGTTGCTGTGTGAATGTGTCAGTGTTGCTGTGTGAATGTGTTAGTGTGCCTGTGTGAATGTGTCAGTGTGGCTGTGTGAATGTGTCAGTGTTGCTGTGTGAATGTGGTTATGTGAATGTGTCAGTGTGGCTGTGTGAATGTGTCAGTGTTGCTGTGTGAATGTGGCTGTGTGGCTGTGTGAATGTGTCAGTGTTGCTGTGTGAATGTGTCAGTGTTGCTGTGTGAATGTGTTAGTGTGGCTGTGTGAATGTGTCAGTGTGGCTGTGTGAATGTGTCAGTGTGGCTGTGTGAATGTGTCAGTGTGGCTGTGTGAATGTGTCAGTGTTGCTGTGTGAATGTGGCTGTGTGAATGTGTCAGTGTTGCTGTGTGAATGTGTCAGTGTTGCTGTGTGAATGTGTGAATGTGTTAGTGTGGCTGTGTGAATGTGTCAGTGTTGCTGTGTGAATGTGTTAGTGTGGCTGTGTGAATGTGTCAGTGTGGCTGTGTGAATGTGTCAGTGTTGCTGTGTGAATGTGGTTATGTGAATGTGTCAGTGTGGCTGTGTGAATGTGTCAGTGTTGCTGTGTGAATGTGTCAGTGTGGCTGTGTGAATGTGTCAGTGTTGCTGTGTGAATGTGTCAGTGTGGCTGTGTGAATGTGTCAGTGTGGCTGTGTGAATGTGTCAGTGTGGCTGTGTGAATGTGTCAGTGTGGCTGTGTGAATGTGTCAGTGTTGCTGTGTGAATGTGTCAGTGTTGCTGTGTGAATGTGGCTGTGTGAATGTGTCAGTGTTGCTGTGTGAATGTGTCAGTGTTGCTGTGTGAATGTGTCAGTTTTGCTGTGTGAATGTGTCAGTGTTGCTGTGTGAATGTGTCAGTGTGGCTGTGTGAATGTGTCAGTGTGGCTGTGTGAATGTGTCAGTGTGGCTGTGTGAATGTGACAGTGTGGCTGTGTGAATGTGTCAGTGTTGCGGTGTGATTGTCTCAGTGTTGCTGTGTGAATGTCAGGGTCGCTGTATGAATGTGTCTGTCTGGCTGTGTGAATGTGTCAGTTTTGCTGTGTGTATGTCAGGGTGGCCGTGTGAATATCAGTGTTGCCGTGTGAATGTGCTAGTGTTTCCGTGTGAATGTCCATGTGGCTGTGTGAATATTGACAGTGTGGCTGTGTGAATGTATCAGTGTGGCTGTGTGAATGTATCTGTTTGGTGTGTGAATGTCAGTGTGGCTGTGTGAATATTGACAGTGTGGCTGTGTGAATGTATCTGTTTGGTGTGTGAATGTCAGTGTGGCTGTGTGAAAGTATCTGTTTGGCGTGTGAATGTCAGTGTGACTGTGTGAATATTGACAGTGTGACTGTGTGAATGTATCTGTTTGGCGTGTGAATGTCAGTGTGGCTGTGTGAATGTATCTGTTTGGTGTGTGAATGTCAGTGTGGCTGTGTGAATATTGACAGTGTGGCTGTGTGAATATTGACAGTGTTGGTGTGTGAATGTCAGTGTGGCTATGTGAATATTGACAGTGTTGGTGTGTGAATGTCAGTTTGGCGTGTGAATGTCAGTGTGGCTGTGTGAATATTGACAGTGTGGCTGTGTGAATATTGACAGTGTTGGTGTGTGAATGTCAGTGTGGCTGTGTGAATATTGACAGTGTTGGTGTGTGAATATTGACAGTGTTGGTGTGTGAATGTCAGTGTGGCTATGTGAATATTGACAGTGTTGGTGTGTGAATGTCAGTGTGGCTATGTGAATATTGACAGTGTTGGTGTGTGAATGTCAGTGTGGCTGTGTGAATATTGACAGTGTTGGTGTGTGAATGTCAGTGTGGCTGTGTGAATATTGACAGTGTTGGTGTGTGAATGTCAGTGTGGCTGTGTGAATATTGACAGTGTTGGTGTGTGAATGTCAGTTTGGCTATGTGAATGTCAGTGTTGCTGTGTGAATGGCTGTGTGCCTGTGTGAATGTCACTGAGGCTGTGTGAATGTCAGTGTGGCTGTATGAATTTTAGTCTGACTGTGTCAATGTCTGTATGACTGTGTGAATGTCAGTGTGATTGTGTCTGTGTGGCTGTAGGAATGTCAGTGTTGCTATCTGAATGTGTCAGTGTTGCTGTGAATGTATCTGTGTTGGTGTGTGAATGTCAGTTTGGCTGTGTGAATGTCAGTTTGGCTGTGCGAATGTTGCTGTGTGAATATGTCAGTGTTGCTGTAGTGTGCGTCACTGTGCCGTGTGCTGCTCTCTCCTCTCTCTGAGCCCATTGTGAAACTGAACAGCTGACTGTGCTAACTGGCTTTGACGTGGGCCCAGATTTTCAATGCTGCATTTGTGTAGATTGCATTTCTCTCTCTCTCTCTCTCTCTCTCTCTCTCTCTCTCTCTCTCTCTCTCTCTCTATCTGTCTCTCTGTCTCTCTGTCTCTCTGTCCCTCTGTCTGTCTCTCTGTCTCACTCTCTCTCTCTGTATCACTCTCACCCTCTCTCTCTCTCCCTCTGTATGTCTGTGTTTGTGTGCCCTGCGTTGGTGTGTATGTGTGATATAGTTGACTCTTATGACTGTGCAGCTGCTGGAATTTATACTGAACAAAAATATAAACTCAACATGTAACGTGTTGGTCCCATGTTTCATGAACTGAAATGAAAGATTAAAGAAATGTTCCACACACACAAAAAGCTTATTTCTCTCAAGTTTTGACCACAAATGTGTTTATATCCCTGTTAGATAGCATTTCTCCTTTTCCAAGATAATCCATCCACCTGACGGGTGTGGCATATCAAGAAGCTGATTAAACAGAATGATCATTACATAGGTGAACCTTGTGCTGGGGACAATAAAAGGCGACTCTAAAATGTGCAGTTTTGTCACACAACACAATACCATAGATTGACTGCAGGAATGTCCACCAAAGCTGTTGCCAGAAAATGTAATTTTCATTTCTCTACCATAAGTCGCCTCCAACATCGTTTTAGAGAATTTGGCAGTACGTCGAACTGGCCTCACAACTTCAGACCACGCCAGCCCAGGACCTCCACATCCAGTTCCTTCATCTGCTGGATCGTCTGAGGGGGTGCCAAGGAGTATTTATATCTATAAGAAGCCCTTGGCTGGGCTGGGCTCCCCATAGGCTGGGCTGGGCTCCCCCTTGCCTGGGCTGGGCTCACCTTGGCTGGGCTCGGCTCCCCCTTGGCTGGGCTTGGCTCCATAATGGCTCCGCCCTTGCGTGTGAAATCCATAGATTAGGGCCAAATGTATTTATTTCAATTGACTGATTTCCTTATATGAACTGTAACTCAGTAAAATCATTGAAATTGTTGCATGTTGCGTTTACATTTTTGTTCAGTATAGTTTGCATGTTTAACAGTTACTCCCCAGAGCTCACAATGTTCCTGACTTTGCCTTGTTTACCAACCCTCAGTGCCAATAGTCACTGTGTTTGACAAGCTGCCTTCTCTTCACACCAGGGATGTGTGTCTAAGGCCATTACTGTCTCTCCTCAACCTCATAGGAATTCATGTGGGTTGGGTTTGTTTGGGTTGTTGCAGGTTAGGTACATTTGTATAATGAGCCTGTGTTGCTGTGGGTTGTTGATTTTTTGAGGAAGTCATTCTCTCCAGACACCACTGTCACAGTAAGCAGAAGGACCTGTTTAGTGACGCCAAATGACCTCCTAGAGAATCCACCAGCAGACACACATGGCACGCAGCACACCCACACACACAATACTTGGGTGTTATATTTGATTGTATATAGATTAAGTAGATGTTTATTAGTCTCTCTCCCTCTCTCTCTCTCTCTACAGATGATCTTGGACACTGAGTCAGGCTTGGCAGCTTTGGGCTGATGTTAGGTGGGTCTTATTATTTACTTATTTCTCTCTTTTGTTTCTTTCTCCTATCCCCTTCCCCTAACTAACCCATAGCCTGTTTGTGTGTGTCTGTGGTGTTAATAGAAGTTGCCCCCTATATCTGGCCCAGGGTCAAGTCGACGGGCAACTCCAAGCAGTGTCTGTTCTAAAACGTCTTCCTGTGTACTTCCTTTTGTCCGTCCCTTATTTCCACCCACCTCATAACTCATTTCCTATCTTTCTGTGGGAGACTACTAGACGAGCATGATCTTTGAGCTGATTGGCAGATGCATGCAACCTTATGGACTCCCATTGCTCGCTGCTGAACTTTGTCCTCTCCTGTCCCACACCATCCTTTAAGAACAAATTCTTATTTACGATGATGGCCTCCCAGGGAATAGTGGGTAAACTCACTTGTTCAAGGGCAGAATGACAGATTTTTACCTTGTCAGCTCAGGGATTCGCTCCAGCAACCTTTCGGTTACTGGCCCAATGCTCTAACCACTAGGCTACCTGCTGCCCCAAATCTACCCTATTCAACCCTACTCTATCCTATCCTACCCTACTTTACCCTACCATACTATACACAACTCTACCCAACTCTAACCTAATCTACCCTACTATACTCTGCCCTACTATACTATACTCCACCCTACCCTACTATACACTACTCTACCCTACTCTACTCTACCATACTATACTCTACTCCACCCTACCCTACTATACTCTACCCTACTCTACCCTGCCCTACTCTACCCTGCTATACTCTACCCTACTCTACTATACTCCACCCTACCCTACTCTACCCTACCCTACTCTACTCTACCCTACTATACTCTACCCTACTATACTCTACTCTACCCTACTATACTCTACTGCACCCTACTCTACTCTACCCTACTCTACTCTGCCCTACTATACTATACTCTACTCTACTCCACCCTACCCTGCTCTACCATACTCCACCCTACTCTACTCTACCCTACTCTACTCTACCCTACTATAATCTACCCTATTCTACCCTACTATACTATACTATACTATACTCCACCCTACCCTACTCTACTCCACCCTACCCTACTCTACTCTACCCTACTATACTCTACTCCACCCTAACCTACTCTACTCTACCCTACTATACTCTACTCTACTCTATCCTACCCTACCCTACCCTACTCTACCCTACCCTACTATACTCTACTCTACTCCACCCTACCCTACTCTACCATACTATACTCTACTGCACTCTACTCTACTCGACCCTACCCTACTATACTCTACCCTACTCTACTCCACCCTACCCTACTCTACTCTACCCTACCCTACTCTACTCTATCCTACCCTACCCTACCCTACCCTACCCTACTATACTCTACCCCACTCTACTCTACCCTACTATACTCTACCCTGCTCTACTCTACCTACTCTATCCTACTCTACTATACTTACCCTACTCTACTATACTCTACACTACTCTACCCTACTATACTATACTCTACCATCCTCTACTCTACCCTACTATACTATACCCTACTCTAGTCTACTCTACCCTACTATACTATGCTCTACCCTACTCTACTCTACCCGACTCTACTCAATCTAGTTAGAAAGCTTAGCAAGACAAGAAGTTAATTACTGTACTCTCCTGTTCCAGTCCCACCTGTCTGACAAAGAGAGCGTAAACTATAACAACTCTCTATTCTACTCATAAGTTACCAATCCCCCTATCCTATCTCCCAACCACTCTAGTCCAGACCAGACCAGACCAGCCCTACTCCCCTGTCTATGAGAGTGCTGCATCATCGTATGCAGTGAGGGGATAGTGAGAGGCACCCAGGGGAATCAGGGCATAGAGGAAGGGTGAAGTACTCAGGCCTCTGAAACTGTTCCTCTCACTCAGACCACCACGTCCTCTCCAAAATTACACGGGAATGCCTGGAAGAGCATTGGCGTCCTGGGCCAGGGTGTGTAGCAGCTGTTCCAGCAGCAACGCAGACGTGTTGTCCTGACTTTGACTCCCCCCCTCTGGTGTTTTCCTTGCTTCCCCAGCTGGTCAGGGTGCCGGCCCTGTGGGCACCATGAGGCGAGGGACCAGCCTGCAGAGCCGGCGCAGTAAGGGGACAGGGGGGAACGGGACAGGGGCCGGAGTAGGAGACCGGGACCCCTCTCTGAGAGGCAGCCCCCAGGCCCCCCAGCGCCGGCCTACCTACGATGCACAGCAGCATTCCGTCCGCCCACGCTCCTCCTCCACCACTGACAACACCACACCAAGTAGCCCTTCCCTTGGTTACCACCCTGGATACGTGACGTCAGGCGACGTGGTGCTATCGTCAGGATACCAGTCCACGGAGGAGACAGAGAGGGTGAGTGATGTCAGCTGTCAATCATATGAGGGTCTTCTTTCGTCAGGGTTTATGGTCATGTTTTGTCTGGTAATGGATATGATACAGTCCTGTCGTACTCAGGTGGTCTGCATCATCCAACAGGCCTGCTCTTAAATATTGAGGAGAGCTTAAGCTCTGTGTTTGGAGTAGGACACATTTGTGTAATAATGTCCAGTAATGCTCCTGAGATGAGGCAGTGTTAATCCAGGCTCAGGTCAGAGGTACACACACACACACACACACACACACACACACACACACACACACACACATACACACACATGCAAATACTTGGGCCTACTCAGATCAGTCAGAAACAGGTATTCCTGAGTCCCGGCTACCCAAAGACTGTATTGGCACCCTTGATGGCCAAAAAGCTCTATTTTCAAGTCCTCCAACAAATTTAAACACCTGGAGTTTGCTAAAGGGTATTGCCACTTGGATTGGAACTGTTGCTATGGTCAGATGACATGACAATAGAGCTCTTTGGCCACGCTCACCAGTGGTGGGATTTGTGTTAGAAGAAAGATGTAAATGCAGAAAGAACCCCATACCTACTGTAAAATAGGTTAGTGGATCTTTGATTTAATTTCATTTTGATCGATTGGTCCTGGGGTCCTTGTTAACGTCAACTGCATCATGAACTTTACCAAGTACCAGGACATTTTAGCCAAAAACCTGTTTACCTCTGTCAGGAGGCTGAAACTTGACTGCACGTGGATCTTCCAGCAAGACAATAACCCAAGCACACATTCAAATCCCCAAAGAAATGGTTAATTGGACACAAAATCAACATTTTGCAATGGCCATCTCAGTCTCCGGACTTGAACCCCATTGAAAACCTGTGGTTTAAATTGAAGAGGGCAGTCCATATGAGCAGACGGAGGATATCAAGGACCTGGAAAGAATCTAGAGGAAAGATTCATGGAGGAATGGTCTAAGATCCTCCTAATGTGTTCTTCAATCTCATAAAACCTTTTAGAAAAAGGTTCAGTGCCATGATCCTTGCAAGCGGAGCTATTGAAAGGTATTGAAAATAGGGGTGCCAATAGTTTTGACCCATATCTTTTTGAGAAAATAAATGATTACTTTTTAAAGAAAATCGGTTTCTCTGACTAATTTGTATAAGTATAAAACAATATAATTCCCCCCCCCTACAATCTAGCTCAGTATTTGTATTATTTATTGTATACCGTCATTTTTGCTCATCTTCATCAAGAGTGCCGATCATTTCGGATACGACTCTACATCTGGAGCGACCCATCTGCTTGATATACGTTATCCTAGCAAGAAAGCCTCTCAAGATGTTTGAGAATGGTATGTTCAAGTGTAATTGTTGTCATGTAGTCAACAGAAGCTGCCTCTTAGATCAGACCAATTTTCTGCACAGGGCTGCTCAGATTCTGTCATTTTTAACATGATATGAGACGTGTGATGATGAATTAACCCCCTGGAGGAAGAACTAGTGCTGAATGTTCTAGAAACTCTGTCCATCACCATAATGTATCAAGGAGAGCTCCTGGTGTTGTAGGAGCACTGAGAATGTATGTCATTCTGTGGGAATAGGAAATGCTTGGCATGCTAGGGCAAGATGTGTGTGTGTGTTGTCCTCCTTTTCAGTATGTCTGTATGTTCTCTGAGAGAGGGGATGCTAGTCCATCTGTGGTAAGAGATGCATTGAGATGTGGTGGATATCTGTACCAGACACTGCTATCACCACACACACACACACACACACACACACACACACACACACACACACACACACACACACACACACACACACACACACACACACACACACACACACACACACACACACACACACACACACACACACACACACACACACAGCCTGGGGGACAGACGGTATGTAAGAATCGGCCTCTTGTGTCTGAAAGGACAGAGCTCTGTAACAAAGGAAGGCTGACAAAGAGGACGTGCAATACAGTATTCTCTTGCTTATCTAGCATGCTATGTTCTTTTTATACCCTCTGGTGAAGTAGACTCTCTTATTTTTTATTTAACTAGGCAAGTCAGTTAATAACAAATTATTATTTACAATGCCGGCCTACACCGGCCAAACCCGGACAATGCTGGGCCAATTGTGCACCGCCCTATGGGACTCCCAATCACGGCCGGTTGGGATACAGCCTTGATTCAAACCTGGATGTCTGTAGTGACGCCTCTAGCACTGAGATGCAGTGCCTTAGACTTCTGTGCCAGGTGAAAACTGTGCCCATTTGTGTTCACGTTACTTTATCCAACAGATGCCTTTAGTTGGGGCACCATGCCAGATTATTTTGTCATTCAACAACACTACTTATTGTTGCCAAGACAAGACAGACACTTTGACTAGAATAGATACAGACTGGCACCGGTAGGAGAATATCGATTTTCAGCCTTGCTCTTCTCTTGGTCAGATGACAGTGGTTTAGTATGAAGATGTGCAGAAACTGCTTCTCCAATAGAAATCTCTGGTCACGCTTGTAGGCGATGTCATGGCAATAGTTGGCTAGCTAAACTCATGCGTAGAAACACGTCACCAGGTCCAACGGTCGTCTTGCACCTAACTGCACATGCGCAGACCATCAAATCAAAGGCACTCCTTCGATATAAAGCAGTTTTTTACGATTGCTTACACACTAAAATTGAACTTTTCCCACCATTAGCAAAACCTTACACTCAAGGAGCAAAACACACGGCTAGATTTGCACAACTGTACGCACATTGTCAGCTTCACACTATTTGTGAAACATTACACACAGTGATTTGCAAAACACTAAACACACTTGTATACATCAGACACAGAAGTATATCATGATGTCACTTCCTTGCAATTCCAAAGCACTGACTGTCAAATTACCACACCTATGAGCCAATCTGTTAAACACAGCCATCAGGTGCACAAACACATGACTGCTAAATTGTAGACACACCAATCAGGTTTAAGCACTATAATAATGCAGCAGGTAGGTTCACCTGCCTTCAACCAAAATGGAAGGAGTCAGAAGAAGAGTGAGGGTGAGAGGAGGAGTACACAGAGGAGGAGGAGGAGGAGGTAAAGGAGGAGGAGGAGGTAGAGCAGGAAGAGGTGGAGAAGGAGGAGAAGGAGGTAGAGGAAGAGGCAGAGGCCGAGCCAGAGGTCGAGGAAGACCTGAAGCAGGAGGAGAACGTGCACAAAGAAGAAGAGGACCAAACTTATCAAATGACACTCGTGCAACACTAGTGGACCATGTTGTGAACCATGGATTGACGCTGATGGAGGCTGGACTGAGAGTTCAGCCAAATCTTAGCATAAGGACTTTTCGACAGGAAAACCGGTAGAAGATCTGTCTACAGTTAGTCATCAGCCGCTTACTGTATGCACCATATCAGCACTTGTGATACCCCTTGCTGTGACATTGTACAGTAAGTTACATGTATTATTCTCTACATAGGATTGAGGGTCGGGAACGACAAGGAGGAAGGGGGCCCATATTCATGCAAGAACAAGAGAAAGAAAATAAACATGGTTTTGGCCAATAATGCTATCAGGCTCAGAGAACTACTAGCCAACATTATCGGTGACCATGCCATTTTCAATAATGCTATCAGGCTCAGAGAACTACAAGCCAACATTATCGGTGACCATGCCATTTTCAATAATGCTATCAGGCTCAGAGAACTACAAGCCAACATTATCAGTGAACATGCCATTTTCAATAATGCTATCAGGCTCAGAGAACTACAAGCCAACATTATCGGTGACCATGCCATTTTCAATGATGTCCATCAGACTCAGAGAACTACAAGCCAACATTATCGGTGACCATGCCATTTTCAATAATGTCCATCAGGCTCAGAGAACTACAAGCCAACATTATCGGTGACCATGCCATTTTCAATGATGTCCATCAGGCTCAGAGAACTACAAGCCAACATTATCAGTGACCGTGCCATTTTCAATGATGTCCATCAGGGTCAGAGAACTACAAGCCAACATTATCGGTGACCGTGCCATTTTCAATAATGTCCATCAGGCTCAGAGAACTACAAGCCAACATTATCGGTGACCGTGCCATTTTCTATAATGTCCATCAGGCTCAGAGAACTACAAGCCAACATTATCGGTGACCATGCCATTTTCAATAATGTCCATCAGGCTCAGAGAACTACAAGCCAACATTATCAGTGACCATGCCATTTTCAATAATGTCCATCAGGCTCAGAGAACTACAAGCCAACATTATCAGTGACCGTGCCATTTTCAATGATGTCCATCAGGGTCAGAGAACTACAAGCCAACATTATCAGTGACCATGCCATTTTCAATACTGTCCATCAGGCTCAGAGAACTACAAGCCAACATTATCAGTGACCATGCCATTTTCAATAATGTCCATCAGGCTCAGAGAACTACAAGCCAACATTATCAGTGACCATGCCATTTTCAATACTGTCCATCAGGCTCAGAGAACTACAAGCCAACATTATCAGTGACCATGCCATTTTCAATAATGTCCATCAGGCTCAGAGAACTACAAGCCAACATTATCGGTGACCATGCCATTTTCAATAATGTCCATCAGGCTCAGAGAACTACAAGCCAACATTATCGGTGACCATGCCATTTTCAATAATGTCCATCAGGCTCAGAGAACTACAAGCCAACATTATCGGTGACCATGCCATTTTCAATAATGTCCATCAGGCTCAGAGAACTACAAGCCAACATCGGTGACCATGCCATTTTCAATAATGTCCATCAGGCTCAGAGAACTACAAGCCAACATCGGTGACCATGCCATTTTCAATAATGTCCATCAGGCTCAGAGAACTACAAGCCAACATTATCGATGACCATGCCATTTTCAATAATGTCCATCAGGCTCAGAGAACTACAAGCCAACATTATCGGTGACCATGCCATTTTCAATGATGTCCATCAGGCTCAGAGAACTACAAGCCAACATTATCAGTGACCATGCCATTTTCAATAATGTCCATCAGGCTCAGAGAACTACAAGCCAACATTATCGGTGACCATGCCATTTTCAATGATGTCCATCAGGCTCAGAGAACTACAAGCCAACATTATCAGTGACCATGCCATTTTCAATAATGTCCATCAGGCTCAGAGAACTACAAGCCAACATTATCAGTGACCGTGCCATTTTCAATGATGTCCATCAGGGTCAGAGAACTACAAGCCAACATTATCAGTGACCATGCCATTTTCAATACTGTCCATCAGGCTCAGAGAACTACAAGCCAACATTATCAGTGACCATGCCATTTTCAATAATGTCCATCAGGCTCAGAGAACTACAAGCCAACATTATCAGTGACCATGCCATTTTCAATACTGTCCATCAGGCTCAGAGAACTACAAGCCAACATTATCAGTGACCATGCCATTTTCAATAATGTCCATCAGGCTCAGAGAACTACAAGCCAACATTATCGGTGACCATGCCATTTTCAATAATGTCCATCAGGCTCAGAGAACTACAAGCCAACATTATCGGTGACCATGCCATTTTCAATAATGTCCATCAGGCTCAGAGAACTACAAGCCAACATTATCGGTGACCATGCCATTTTCAATAATGTCCATCAGGCTCAGAGAACTACAAGCCAACATCGGTGACCATGCCATTTTCAATAATGTCCATCAGGCTCAGAGAACTACAAGCCAACATCGGTGACCATGCCATTTTCAATAATGTCCATCAGGCTCAGAGAACTACAAGCCAACATTATCGATGACCATGCCATTTTCAATAATGTCCATCAGGCTCAGAGAACTACAAGCCAACATTATCGGTGACCATGCCATTTTCAATGATGTCCATCAGGCTCAGAGAACTACAAGCCAACATTATCAGTGACCATGCCATTTTCAATAATGTCCATCAGGCTCAGAGAACTACAAGCCAACATTATCAGTGACCGTGCCATTTTCAATGATGTCCATCAGGGTCAGAGAACTACAAGCCAACATTATCAGTGACCGTGCCATTTTCAATGATGTCCATCAGGCTCAGAGAACTACAAGCCAACATTATCAGTGACCGTGCCATTTTCAACGATGTCCATCAGGGTCAGAGAACTACAAGCCAACATTATCGGTGACCGTGCCATTTTCAATGATGTCCATCAGGCTCAGAGAACTACAAGGCAACATTATCAGTGACCGTGCCATTTTCAATAATGTCCATCAGGCTCAGAGAACTACAAGCCAACATTATCAGTGACCATGCCATTTTCAATAATGTCCATCAGGCTCAGAGAACTACAAGCCAATATTATCGGTGACCATGCCATTTTCAATGATGTCCATCAGGGTCAGAGAACTACAAGCCAACATTATCAGTGACCGTGCCATTTTCAATGATGTCCATCAGGCTCAGAGAACTACAAGCCAACATTATCAGTGACCATGCCATTTTCAATACTGTCCATCAGGTTCAGAGAACTACAAGCCAACATTATCAGTGACCATGCCATTTTCAATAATGTCCATCAGGCTCAGAGAACTACAAGCCAACATTATCAGTGACCATGCCATTTTCAATACTGTCCATCAGGCTCAGAGAACTACAAGCCAACATTATCAGTGACCATGCCATTTTCAATAATGTCCATCAGGCTCAGAGAACTACAAGCCAACATTATCGGTGACCATACCATTTTCAATAATGTCCATCAGGCTCAGAGAACTACAAGCCAACATTATCGGTGACCATGCCATTTTCAATAATGTCCATCAGGCTCAGAGAACTACAAGACAACATCGGTGACCATGCCATTTTCAATAATGTCCATCAGGCTCAGAGAACTACAAGCCAACATTATCGATGACCATGCCATTTTCAATAATGTCCATCAGGCTCAGAGAACTACAAGCCAACATTATCGGTGACCATGCCATTTTCAATGATGTCCATCAGGCTCAGAGAACTACAAGCCAACATTATCAGTGACCATGCCATTTTCAATAATGTCCATCAGGCTCAGAGAACTACAAGCCAACATTATCGGTGACCGTGCCATTTTCAATGATGTCCATCAGGCTCAGAGAACTACAAGCCAACATTATCAGTGACCGTGCCATTTTCAATAATGTCCATCAGGCTCAGAGAACTACAAGCCAACATTATCAGTGACCATGCCATTTTCAATAATGTCCATCAGGCTCAGAGAACTACAAGCCAATATTATTGGTGACCATGCCATTTTCAATGATGTCCATCAGGGTCAGAGAACTACAAGCCAACATTATCAGTGACCGTGCCATTTTCAATGATGTCCATCAGGCTCAGAGAACTACAAGCCAACATTATCAGTGACCATGCCATTTTCAATACTGTCCATCAGGTTCAGAGAACTACAAGCCAACATTATCAGTGACCATGCCATTTTCAATAATGTCCATCAGGCTCAGAGAACTACAAGCCAACATTATCAGTGACCATGCCATTTTCAATAATGTCCATCAGGCTCAGAGAACTACAAGCCAACATTATCGGTGACCATGCCATTTTCAATAATGTCCATCAGGCTCAGAGAACTACAAGCCAACATTATCGGTGACCATGCCATTTTCAATAATGTCCATCAGGCTCAGAGAACTACAAGACAACATCGGTGACCATGCCATTTTCAATAATGTCCATCAGGCTCAGAGAACTACAAGCCAACATTATCGATGACCATGCCATTTTCAATAATGTCCATCAGGCTCAGAGAACTACAAGCCAACATTATCGGTGACCATGCCATTTTCAATGATGTCCATCAGGCTCAGAGAACTACAAGCCAACATTATCAGTGACCATGCCATTTTCAATAATGTCCATCAGGCTCAGAGAACTACAAGCCAACATTATCGGTGACCGTGCCATTTTCAATGATGTCCATCAGGGTCAGAGAACTACAAGCCAACATTATCAGTGACCGTGCCATTTTCAATGATGTCCATCAGGGTCAGAGAACTACAAGCCAACATTATCAGTGACCGTGCCATTTTCAATGATGTCCATCAGGCTCAGAGAACTACAAGCCAACATTATCAGTGACCGTGCCATTTTCAATAATGTCCATCAGGCTCAGAGAACTACAAGCCAACATTATCGGTGAACATGCCATTTTCAATAATGTCCATCAGGCTCAGAGAACTACAAGCCAACATTATCGGTGAACATGCCATTTTCAATAATGTCCATCAGGCCCAGAGAACTACAAGCCAACATTATCGGTGAACATGCCATTTTCAATAATGTCCATCAGGTCTCAGAGAACTACAAGCCAACATTATCTGTGAACATGCCATTTTCAATAATGTCCATCAGGCTCAGAGAACTACAAGCCAACATTATCGGTGAACATGCCATTTTCAATAATATCCATCAGGCTCAGAGAACTACAAGCCAACATTATCGGTGACCATGCCATTTTCAATAATGTCCATCAGGCTCAGAGAACTACAAGCCAACATTATCGGTGACCATGCCATTTTCAATAATGTCCATCAGGCTCAGAGAACTACAAGCCAACATTATCAGTGACCGTGCCATTTTCAATAATGTCCATCAGGCTCAGAGAACTACAAGCCAACATTATCAGTGACCATGCCATTTTCAATAATGTCCATCAGGCTCAGAGAACTACAAGCCAATATTATCGGTGACCATGCCATTTTCAATGATGTCCATCAGGGTCAGAGAACTACAAGCCAACATTATCAGTGACCGTGCCATTTTCAATGATGTCCATCAGGCTCAGAGAACTACAAGCCAACATTATCAGTGAACATGCCATTTTCAATACTGTCCATCAGGTTCAGAGAACTACAAGCCAACATTATCAGTGACCATGCCATTTTCAATAATGTCCATCAGGCTCAGAGAACTACAAGCCAACATTATCAGTGACCATGCCATTTTCAATACTGTCCATCAGGCTCAGAGAACTACAAGCCAACATTATCAGTGACCATGCCATTTTCAATAATGTCCATCAGGCTCAGAGAACTACAAGCCAACATTATCGGTGACCATACCATTTTCAATAATGTCCATCAGGCTCAGAGAACTACAAGCCAACATTATCGGTGACCATGCCATTTTCAATAATGTCCATCAGGCTCAGAGAACTACAAGCCAACATTATCGGTGACCATGCCATTTTCAATAATGTCCATCAGGCTCAGAGAACTACAAGCCAACATTATCGGTGACCATGCCATTTTCAATGATGTCCATCAGGGTCAGAGAACTACAGGCCAACATTATCAGTGACCGTGCCATTTTCAATGATGTCCATCAGGGTCAGAGAACTACAAGCCAACATTATCAGTGACCGTGCCATTTTCAATGATGTCCATCAGGCTCAGAGAACTACAAGCCAACATTATCAGTGACCGTGCCATTTTCAATAATGTCCATCAGGCTCAGAGAACTACAAGCCAACATTATCAGTGACCGTGCCATTTTCAATAATGTCCATCAGGCTCAGAGAACTACAAGCCAACACTATCAGTGACCGTGCCATTTTCAATAATGTCCATCAGGCTCAGAGAACTACAAGCCAACATTATCAGTGACCGTGCCATTTTCAATAATGTCCATCAGGCTCAGAGAACTACAAGCCAACATTATCAGTGACCGTGCCATTTTCAATAATGTCCATCAGGCTCAGAGAACTACAAGCCAACATTATCAGTGACCGTGCCATTTTCAATAATGTCCATCAGGCTCAGAGAACTACAAGCCAACATTATCGGTGAACATGCCATTTTCAATAATGTCCATCAGGCTCAGAGAACTACAAGCCAACATTATCGGTTTACATGCCATTTTCAATAATGTCCATCAGGCTCAGAGAACTACAAGCCAACATTATCGGTGACCATGCCATTTTCAATAATGTCCATCAGGCTCAGAGAACTACAAGCCAACATTATCGGTGACCATGCCATTTTCAATAATGTCCATCAGGCTCAGAGAACTACAAGCCAACATTATCTGTGAACATGCCATTTTCAATAATGTCCATCAGGCTCAGAGCACTACAATCCAACATTATCGGTGAACATGCCATTTTCAATAATGTCCATCAGGCTCAGAGAACTACAAGCCAACATTATCGGTGAACATGCCATTTTCAATAATGTCCATCAGGCCCAGAGAACTACAAGCCAACATTATCGGTGAACATGCCATTTTCAATAATGTCCATCAGGTCTCAGAGATCTACAAGCCAACATTATCTGTGAACATGCCATTTTCAATAATGTCCATCAGGCTCAGAGAACTACAAGCCAACATTATCGGTGAACATGCCATTTTCAATAATATCCATCAGGCTCAGAGAACTACAAGCCAACATTATCGGTGACCATGCCATTTTCAATAATGTCCATCAGGCTCAGAGAACTACAAGCCAACATTATCGGTGACCATGCCATTTTCAATAATGTCCATCAGGCTCAGAGAACTACAAGCCAACATTATCGGTGACCATGCCATTTTCAATAATGTCCATCAGGCTCAGAGAACTACAAGCCAACATTATCGGTGACCATGCCATTTTCAATAATGTCCATCAGGCTCAGAGAACTACAAGACAACATCGGTGACCATGCCATTTTCAATAATGTCCATCAGGCTCAGAGAACTACAAGCCAACATTATTGATGACCATGCCATTTTCAATAATGTCCATCAGGCTCAGAGAACTACAAGCCAACATTATCGGTGACCATGCCATTTTCAATGATGTCCATCAGGCTCAGAGAACTACAAGCCAACATTATCAGTGACCATGCCATTTTCAATAATGTCCATCAGGCTCAGAGAACTACAAGCCAACATTATCGGTGACCGTGCCATTTTCAATGATGTCCATCAGGCTCAGAGAACTACAAGCCAACATTATCAGTGAACATGCCATTTTCAATAATGCTATCAGGCTCAGAGAACTACAAGCCAACATTATCGGTGACCATGCCATTTTCAATGATGTCCATCAGACTCAGAGAACTACAAGCCAACATTATCGGTGACCATGCCATTTTCAATAATGTCCATCAGGCTCAGAGAACTACAAGCCAACATTATCGGTGACCATGCCATTTTCAATGATGTCCATCAGGCTCAGAGAACTACAAGCCAACATTATCAGTGACCGTGCCATTTTCAATGATGTCCATCAGGGTCAGAGAACTACAAGCCAACATTATCGGTGACCGTGCCATTTTCAATAATGTCCATCAGGCTCAGAGAACTACAAGCCAACATTATCGGTGACCGTGCCATTTTCTATAATGTCCATCAGGCTCAGAGAACTACAAGCCAACATTATCGGTGACCATGCCATTTTCAATAATGTCCATCAGGCTCAGAGAACTACAAGCCAACATTATCAGTGACCATGCCATTTTCAATAATGTCCATCAGGCTCAGAGAACTACAAGCCAACATTATCAGTGACCGTGCCATTTTCAATGATGTCCATCAGGGTCAGAGAACTACAAGCCAACATTATCAGTGACCATGCCATTTTCAATACTGTCCATCAGGCTCAGAGAACTACAAGCCAACATTATCAGTGACCATGCCATTTTCAATACTGTCCATCAGGCTCAGAGAACTACAAGCCAACATTATCAGTGACCATGCCATTTTCAATAATGTCCATCAGGCTCAGAGAACTACAAGCCAACATTATCGGTGACCATGCCATTTTCAATAATGTCCATCAGGCTCAGAGAACTACAAGCCAACATTATCGGTGACCATGCCATTTTCAATAATGTCCATCAGGCTCAGAGAACTACAAGCCAACATTATCGGTGACCATGCCATTTTCAATAATGTCCATCAGGCTCAGAGAACTACAAGCCAACATCGGTGACCATGCCATTTTCAATAATGTCCATCAGGCTCAGAGAACTACAAGCCAACATCGGTGACCATGCCATTTTCAATAATGTCCATCAGGCTCAGAGAACTACAAGCCAACATTATCGATGACCATGCCATTTTCAATAATGTCCATCAGGCTCAGAGAACTACAAGCCAACATTATCGGTGACCATGCCATTTTCAATGATGTCCATCAGGCTCAGAGAACTACAAGCCAACATTATCAGTGACCATGCCATTTTCAATAATGTCCATCAGGCTCAGAGAACTACAAGCCAACATTATCAGTGACCGTGCCATTTTCAATGATGTCCATCAGGGTCAGAGAACTACAAGCCAACATTATCAGTGACCGTGCCATTTTCAATGATGTCCATCAGGCTCAGAGAACTACAAGCCAACATTATCTGTGAACATGCCATTTTCAATAATGTCCATCAGGCTCAGAGCACTACAATCCAACATTATCGGTGAACATGCCATTTTCAATAATGTCCATCAGGCTCAGAGAACTACAAGCCAACATTATCGGTGAACATGCCATTTTCAATAATGTCCATCAGGCCCAGAGAACTACAAGCCAACATTATCGGTGAACATGCCATTTTCAATAATGTCCATCAGGTCTCAGAGAACTACAAGCCAACATTATCTGTGAACATGCCATTTTCAATAATGTCCATCAGGCTCAGAGAACTACAAGCCAACATTATCGGTGAACATGCCATTTTCAATAATATCCATCAGGCTCAGAGAACTACAAGCCAACATTATCGGTGACCATGCCATTTTCAATAATGTCCATCAGGCTCAGAGAACTACAAGCCAACATTATCGGTGACCATGCCATTTTCAATAATGTCCATCAGGCTCAGAGAACTACAAGCCAACATTATCGGTGACCATGCCATTTTCAATAATGTCCATCAGGCTCAGAGAACTACAAGCCAACATTATCGGTGACCATGCCATTTTCAATAATGTCCATCAGGCTCAGAGAACTACAAGACAACATCGGTGACCATGCCATTTTCAATAATGTCCATCAGGCTCAGAGAACTACAAGCCAACATTATTGATGACCATGCCATTTTCAATAATGTCCATCAGGCTCAGAGAACTACAAGCCAACATTATCGGTGACCATGCCATTTTCAATGATGTCCATCAGGCTCAGAGAACTACAAGCCAACATTATCAGTGACCATGCCATTTTCAATAATGTCCATCAGGCTCAGAGAACTACAAGCCAACATTATCGGTGACCGTGCCATTTTCAATGATGTCCATCAGGCTCAGAGAACTACAAGCCAACATTATCAGTGAACATGCCATTTTCAATAATGCTATCAGGCTCAGAGAACTACAAGCCAACATTATCGGTGACCATGCCATTTTCAATGATGTCCATCAGACTCAGAGAACTACAAGCCAACATTATCGGTGACCATGCCATTTTCAATAATGTCCATCAGGCTCAGAGAACTACAAGCCAACATTATCGGTGACCATGCCATTTTCAATGATGTCCATCAGGCTCAGAGAACTACAAGCCAACATTATCAGTGACCGTGCCATTTTCAATGATGTCCATCAGGGTCAGAGAACTACAAGCCAACATTATCGGTGACCGTGCCATTTTCAATAATGTCCATCAGGCTCAGAGAACTACAAGCCAACATTATCGGTGACCGTGCCATTTTCTATAATGTCCATCAGGCTCAGAGAACTACAAGCCAACATTATCGGTGACCATGCCATTTTCAATAATGTCCATCAGGCTCAGAGAACTACAAGCCAACATTATCAGTGACCATGCCATTTTCAATAATGTCCATCAGGCTCAGAGAACTACAAGCCAACATTATCAGTGACCGTGCCATTTTCAATGATGTCCATCAGGGTCAGAGAACTACAAGCCAACATTATCAGTGACCATGCCATTTTCAATACTGTCCATCAGGCTCAGAGAACTACAAGCCAACATTATCAGTGACCATGCCATTTTCAATACTGTCCATCAGGCTCAGAGAACTACAAGCCAACATTATCAGTGACCATGCCATTTTCAATAATGTCCATCAGGCTCAGAGAACTACAAGCCAACATTATCGGTGACCATGCCATTTTCAATAATGTCCATCAGGCTCAGAGAACTACAAGCCAACATTATCGGTGACCATGCCATTTTCAATAATGTCCATCAGGCTCAGAGAACTACAAGCCAACATTATCGGTGACCATGCCATTTTCAATAATGTCCATCAGGCTCAGAGAACTACAAGCCAACATCGGTGACCATGCCATTTTCAATAATGTCCATCAGGCTCAGAGAACTACAAGCCAACATCGGTGACCATGCCATTTTCAATAATGTCCATCAGGCTCAGAGAACTACAAGCCAACATTATCGATGACCATGCCATTTTCAATAATGTCCATCAGGCTCAGAGAACTACAAGCCAACATTATCGGTGACCATGCCATTTTCAATGATGTCCATCAGGCTCAGAGAACTACAAGCCAACATTATCAGTGACCATGCCATTTTCAATGATGTCCATCAGGCTCAGAGAACTACAAGCCAACATTATCAGTGACCATGCCATTTTCAATAATGTCCATCAGGCTCAGAGAACTACAAGCCAACATTATCAGTGACCGTGCCATTTTCAATGATGTCCATCAGGGTCAGAGAACTACAAGCCAACATTATCAGTGACCGTGCCATTTTCAATGATGTCCATCAGGCTCAGAGAACTACAAGCCAACATTATCAGTGACCGTGCCATTTTCAACGATGTCCATCAGGGTCAGAGAACTACAAGCCAACATTATCGGTGACCGTGCCATTTTCAATGATGTCCATCAGGCTCAGAGAACTACAAGCCAACATTATCAGTGACCGTGCCATTTTCAATAATGTCCATCAGGCTCAGAGAACTACAAGCCAACATTATCAGTGACCATGCCATTTTCAATAATGTCCATCAGGCTCAGAGAACTACAAGCCAATATTATCGGTGACCATGCCATTTTCAATGATGTCCATCAGGGTCAGAGAACTACAAGCCAACATTATCAGTGACCGTGCCATTTTCAATGATGTCCATCAGGCTCAGAGAACTACAAGCCAACATTATCAGTGACCATGCCATTTTCAATACTGTCCATCAGGTTCAGAGAACTACAAGCCAACATTATCAGTGACCATGCCATTTTCAATAATGTCCATCAGGCTCAGAGAACTACAAGCCAACATTATCAGTGACCATGCCATTTTCAATACTGTCCATCAGGCTCAGAGAACTACAAGCCAACATTATCAGTGACCATGCCATTTTCAATAATGTCCATCAGGCTCAGAGAACTACAAGCCAACATTATCGGTGACCATACCATTTTCAATAATGTCCATCAGGCTCAGAGAACTACAAGCTAACATTATCGGTGACCATGCCATTTTCAATAATGTCCATCAGGCTCAGAGAACTACAAGCCAACATTATCGGTGACCATGCCATTTTCAATAATGTCCATCAGGCTCAGAGAACTACAAGCCAACATTATCGGTGACCATGCCATTTTCAATAATGTCCATCAGGCTCAGAGAACTACAAGACAACATCGGTGACCATGCCATTTTCAATAATGTCCATCAGGCTCAGAGAACTACAAGCCAACATTATCGATGACCATGCCATTTTCAATAATGTCCATCAGGCTCAGAGAACTACAAGCCAACATTATCGGTGACCATGCCATTTTCAATGATGTCCATCAGGCTCAGAGAACTACAAGCCAACATTATCAGTGACCATGCCATTTTCAATAATGTCCATCAGGCTCAGAGAACTACAAGCCAACATTATCGGTGACCGTGCCATTTTCAATGATGTCCATCAGGGTCAGAGAACTACAAGCCAACATTATCAGTGACCGTGCCATTTTCAATGATGTCCATCAGGGTCAGAGAACTACAAGCCAACATTATCAGTGACCGTGCCATTTTCAATGATGTCCATCAGGCTCAGAGAACTACAAGCCAACATTATCAGTGACCGTGCCATTTTCAATAATGTCCATCAGGCTCAGAGAACTACAAGCCAACATTATCGGTGAACATGCCATTTTCAATAATGTCCATCAGGCTCAGAGAACTACAAGCCAACATTATCGGTGAACATGCCATTTTCAATAATGTCCATCAGGCCCAGAGAACTACAAGCCAACATTATCGGTGAACATGCCATTTTCAATAATGTCCATCAGGTCTCAGAGAACTACAAGCCAACATTATCTGTGAACATGCCATTTTCAATAATGTCCATCAGGCTCAGAGAACTACAAGCCAACATTATCGGTGAACATGCCATTTTCAATAATATCCATCAGGCTCAGAGAACTACAAGCCAACATTATCGGTGACCATGCCATTTTCAATAATGTCCATCAGGCTCAGAGAACTACAAGCCAACATTATCGGTGACCATGCCATTTTCAATAATGTCCATCAGGCTCAGAGAACTACAAGCCAACATTATCAGTGACCGTGCCATTTTCAATAATGTCCATCAGGCTCAGAGAACTACAAGCCAACATTATCAGTGACCATGCCATTTTCAATAATGTCCATCAGGCTCAGAGAACTACAAGCCAATATTATCGGTGACCATGCCATTTTCAATGATGTCCATCAGGGTCAGAGAACTACAAGCCAACATTATCAGTGACCGTGCCATTTTCAATGATTTCCATCAGGCTCAGAGAACTACAAGCCAACATTATCAGTGACCATGCCATTTTCAATACTGTCCATCAGGTTCAGAGAACTACAAGCCAACATTATCAGTGACCATGCCATTTTCAATAATGTCCATCAGGCTCAGAGAACTACAAGCCAACATTATCAGTGACCATGCCATTTTCAATACTGTCCATCAGGCTCAGAGAACTACAAGCCAACATTATCAGTGACCATGCCATTTTCAATAATGTCCATCAGGCTCAGAGAACTACAAGCCAACATTATCGGTGACCATGCCATTTTCAATAATGTCCATCAGGCTCAGAGAACTACAAGCCAACATTATCGGTGACCATGCCATTTTCAATAATGTCCATCAGGCTCAGAGAACAACAAGCCAACATTGTTGACCATGCCATTTTCAATAATGTCCATCAGGGTCAGAGAACTACAAGCCAACATTATCAGTGACCGTGCCATTTTCAATGATGTCCATCAGGCTCAGAGAACTACAAGCCAACATTATCGGTGACCATGCCATTTTCAATAATGTCCATCAGGCTCAGAGAACTACAAGCCAACATTATCGGTGACCATGCCATTTTCAATAATGTCCATCAGGCTCAGAGAACTACAAGCCAACATTATCGGTGACCATGCCATTTTCAATGATGTCCATCAGGGTCAGAGAACTACAAGCCAACATTATCAGTGACCGTGCCATTTTCAATAATGTCCATCAGGCTCAGAGAACTACAAGCCAACATTATCGGTTTACATGCCATTTTCAATAATGTCCATCAGGCTCAGAGAACTACAAGCCAACATTATCGGTGACCATGCCATTTTCAATAATGTCCATCAGGCTCAGAGAACTACAAGCCAACATTATCGGTGACCATGCCATTTTCAATAATGTCCATCAGGCTCAGAGAACTACAAGCCAACATTATCTGTGAACATGCCATTTTCAATAATGTCCATCAGGCTCAGAGCACTACAATCCAACATTATCGGTGAACATGCCATTTTCAATAATGTCCATCAGGCTCAGAGAACTACAAGCCAACATTATCGGTGAACATGCCATTTTCAATAATGTCCATCAGGCCCAGAGAACTACAAGCCAACATTATCGGTGAACATGCCATTTTCAATAATGTCCATCAGGTCTCAGAGAACTACAAGCCAACATTATCTGTGAACATGCCATTTTCAATAATGTCCATCAGGCTCAGAGAACTACAAGCCAACATTATCGGTGAACATGCCATTTTCAATAATATCCATCAGGCTCAGAGAACTACAAGCCAACATTATCGGTGACCATGCCATTTTCAATAATGTCCATCAGGCTCAGAGAACTACAAGCCAACATTATCGGTGACCATGCCATTTTCAATAATGTCCATCAGGCTCAGAGAACTACAAGCCAACATTATCGGTGACCATGCCATTTTCAATAATGTCCATCAGGCTCAGAGAACAACAAGCCAACATTGTTGACCATGCCATTTTCAATAATGTCCATCAGGGTCAGAGAACTACAAGCCAACATTATCAGTGACCGTGCCATTTTCAATGATGTCCATCAGGCTCAGAGAACTACAAGCCAACATTATCAGTGACCGTGCCATTTTCAATAATGTCCATCAGGCTCAGAGAACTACAAGCCAACATTATCAGTGACCGTGCCATTTTCAATAATGTCCATCAGGCTCAGAGAACTACAAGCCAACACTATCAGTGACCGTGCCATTTTCAATAATGTCCATCAGGCTCAGAGAACTACAAGCCAACATTATCAGTGACCGTGCCATTTTCAATAATGTCCATCAGGCTCAGAGAACTACAAGCCAACATTATCAGTGACCATGCCATTTTCAATAATGTCCATCAGGCTCAGAGAACTACAAGCCAACATTATCAGTGAACATGCCATTTTCAATAATGTCCATCAGGCTCAGAGAACTACAAGCCAACATTATCAGTGAACATGCCATTTTCAATAATGTCCATCAGGCTCAGAGAACTACAAGCCAACATTATCAGTGACCATGCCATTTTCAATAATGTCCATCAGGCTCAGAGAACTACAAGCCAACATTATCGGTGAACATGCCATTTTCAATAATGTCCATCAGGCTCAGAGAACTACAAGCCAACATTATCGGTGAACATGCCATTTTCAATAATGTCCATCAGGCTCAGAGAACTACAAGCCAACATTATCGGTGAACATGCCATTTTCAATAATGTCCATCAGGCTCAGAGAACTACAAGCCAACATTATCGGTGACCATGCCATTTTCAATAATGTCCATCAGGCTCAGAGAACTACAAGCCAACATTATCGGTGACCATGCCATTTTCAATAATGTCCATCAGGCTCAGAGAACTACAAGCCAACATTATCTGTGAACATGCCATTTTCAATAATGTCCATCCGGCTCAGAGAACTACAAGCCAACATTATCGGTGAACATGCCATTTTCAATAATGTCCATCAGGCTCAGAGAACTACAAGCCAACATTATCGGTGAACATGCCATTTTCAATAATGTCCATCAGGCCCAGAGAACTACAAGCCAACATTATCGGTGAACATGCCATTTTCAATAATATCCATCAGGTCTCAGAGAACTACAAGCCAACATTATCGGTGACCATGCCATTTTCAATAATGTCCATCAGGCTCAGAGAACTACAAGCCAACATTATCGGTGACCATGCCATTTTCAATAATGTCCATCAGGCTCAGAGAACTACAAGCCAACATTATCTGTGAACATGCCATTTTCAATAATGTCCATCAGGCTCAGAGAACTACAAGCCAACATTATCGGTGAACATGCCATTTTCAATAATGTCCATCAGGCTCAGAGAACTACAAGCCAACATTATCGGTGAACATGCCATTTTCAATAATGTCCATCAGGCCCAGAGAACTACAAGCCAACATTATCGGTGAACATGCCATTTTCAATAATGTCCATCAGGCTCAGAGAACTACAAGCCAACATTATCGGTGAACATGCCATTTTCAATAATGTCCATCAGGCTCAGAGAACTACAAGCCAGCATTATCGGTGAACATGTCATTTTCAATAATGTCCATCAGGCTCAGAGAACTACAAGCCAACATTATCGGTGACCATGTCATTTTCAATAATGTCCATCAGGTCTCCGTCAACACTGGCACGCATCCTGAAAAGACATCAGGTTCAAATGAAACAACTTTATCGAGTGGAATTCAGAGAGGGTCAAACGGCTGCGGCAGGAGTATGTGGAGGTTTATATTGTTCACTTTAGCACTGTGATGTTGCATACTGCACACATGACTTTTCTACATTGACTGTATACTAGACCCTATCCTGAACTACAAAATCTTGTCTTTCACTGTATTTCAGGGAGTTTTGCAGAGGAAATCCTGCATGAATTCATATATATTGATGAGGCAGGGTTCAACCTCACAAAAGCAAGAAGGAGAGGCAGAAATATCATTGACCACAGGGCTATAATCAATGTCCTGTAATCACTGACAATTAGACTTGCTTAAAGTGTTTTAGGTTAGCAACAGCAGTGTGTAACTGGTTCAAAAAGATTGAAGTCATATGAAATGTGTATGTTTCGTTTGGTAACAAAATATTATTTTTATGAAGTCGTGTATAGTTTTGACAAAAGTGTTCCATTTTGCAAATGATCTGTTGTGCTACTTTGGTGTAGGGTTGTGCTACTTTGGTGTAGGGTTGTGCTAATTGTGTGTCGTGTTTTGACAGACCGGGCCCTGTTTTCAAAATTGTGCTTAAACAATTGAAAAAAACGAAGACAATTGGCTCGAATCTAGGTTGTGCCTTTAGATTTGGAGAAATCTAACAACTAAGGAATACTCATTCGCTTTTCTCATTGAATTCTTAAACACCAAACCCCGGTCTGGTCTGCCGAGTCTGCTTCACAAACGTTCCTGGAAGTCTCGCAATGTTGGGCTTCTGGGTGAGGAACTATAGCAATACTAATATGTGAGTGGCTGCTGTTTGTCCCAACTTCCACCAGATGGCGGTGTCATATCAGCTAATGGCTGTCGTCTGATGTACGGTGTTTGTGTGCGTGTGACTGGTCAGGGCTCGGTCATCCTGAGTTCCTGTCTGGAGGTTCTGAGCTGAAGCCCGCTGTTTTCACTGTTGTGTCAATTCATCTCTGTGTTGAATAAGCTGCTATGTATGGTCCTTTTAATAGAGACAATAACATTTTAATCTCAGACCATTACCCTGCAGACTAGCAATTATGGGGTGGCAGTGTAGCATAGTGGTTAGAGTGTTGGACTAGTAACTGGAAGGTTGCAAGTTCAAACCCCCGAGCTGACAAGGTACAAATCTGTCATTCTGCCCCTGAACAGGCAGTTAAACCACTGTTCCTAGGCCGTCATTGAAAATTAGAATTTGTTCTTAACTGACTTGCCTAGTAAATAATAAAAAACTAGCAATTATCTTGTGTATTAGTGATACTGTATTGCCCTCTGTAATAGAGGCCACTATTGAGTAATAAATCACTATTTCTGGCTAATATCCAGCCAACCTGTGTGTTACAGTAGAGCAGGCTGGTTAGATTCCTAGATTCCTAGCTGTGTGTCATTAATGCTGAAATAGAGAGATCATTAGTCTCTCTCTTCACTCAATATGCACATGTTAGTCTTCTGGTAAATCACACACATTATTATTATTACTGACCTGGTAAATCACACACACAGAGCTGTGTCTCAACCAATGAAGCAATGTCATTCAGGTCATCTGAGCGGTTGTCGTGGCAACCCTCAGGCTCAGTGTCTGTACACCCTACTACAGTTTCCATGGAAATGGTGAGGATGACCTTGGCAGAGTGTGCCCCCCCTGTGGTGGGAATAGGTCAGAGGTTATGCCCCCCCTGTTGGGTGGTGGCCCAGACAGGTTGGTCCTGTTGAGCATATTTGAATAAGCCTGAGCAGTGAAGTGTGTGTGTGCTTGAGATTTCACACGACACACAATGGATCTGGTAGAACCACACCCTACCCAATACTACTTCTCTCATTCTCTCTATGACCCACCATCTTTCTTCTGCCTTAACTCGCCTCTTCTCTTTCATTTTCTGTCTCATATTCCAAACCTCTCTTTCTCACTCACTCCCTCCCTCTTTTTTTCCCCCTCCCACTTTCATAGTCCTAGGAGATGGGTGGTACAGACAGACAGTCAGCCAGCACCTCCCCCTCCCCTTGTCCCGCAACCTTGCCTTGTCCTACAATAAATGTGACGGAGCTGAAGACAGAGAGTGTGTGTCTGTGTGTGTGTTTGCTCATCAGACTTTGTATGTGTGTGTTTTCTCTTAAGACTGCGTGTGTGCAAAAATAGTTTTATTCCTATTTCTGTCTGCTCTGTCTGCTCTGTAAATCCCACTTTGTGTGTGTGTGTGCGTGTAACTCTATGTGCTGTCAGCCATGAGGTGTGATTGTGCGTGTGTGTGTGTGTGTGTGTGTGTGTGTGTGTGTGTGTGTGTGTAGATAGGGAGAGCTTGAGAGATGGAAACCATGCTGAGTGTGAGTAGAGGGCAGCACAGCTGAGCACTCTTTATCTCTATCTATTCTCCCTGCCTCCCCTTCTCTCCCTCCTCACCTCCCTCTCGCTTTCTTTTTTCTCTTCACTTGTGTTTGCGCACTAGATGAACCAAAATGGATTAGAGCGGTTTGGAATAGAGAGAATTGTGTTTTTCTGTGTGTATTCACGTACATATACTGTATCTTTGTGCGTGTAATAGATTGCAGCCTGTGGGTCTGTGTGCTATGTGTGTGAGTGTACTGACTCTGGATGTGTGTGTTACTCTTGGGAAGAACTCAGTGTGTGTGGAGTGGAGTGGACAGAGTGGATCGTCAGTCTCTCCGTCAGTCAGGATGGTGCAGAGGTTCAGTTTACGCAGACAATACTCCAAGGTAAGACTGCTAACAGACTCCCACTCAGCTGTATAGTGACCCACTGAGCTAAACATAATACAGTACATTGACTTCATATTAGTCTGATCATTGGGGACCTGTGACATACTTCTAGTACCGGCTATCTGTGAGGTTATGGAAAAGTTGTCTCGCTCTGAGTCAATACTGTATTTCATGTGTCATGTAAAATCAAGTATTTTTCTCTATGATTCTTGATATCAAGTGGATATTTCAAGTGCATACTTTAAAAAGGTATGTACATCTGGTGTTGCTGAATGTCTCTCTTTTTTCCATTCTTGTTCCATCTGTCTCGGTTAATCTGTCAAATATTTTCTGACTCCTATCACTGTGTTGATGCTCCCTCCTTTTCTCTCTCTCTCTCTCTCTCTCTGATCCTTGGTATTTGTGGTGTTGTGTCAGGTATATATGATCCTGCTACTGTATTTTTGTCTGGCAGGCGACCACCTCTGTCTACACCTGTTCTCCATGCTATCCACTTACACCACCGTACACTACAGTACATTACCGTACACTACTGTACACTACCGCACACTACACTACAGTACATTACCATACACTACAGTATATTACCGTACACTACACTACCGTACATTACCATACATTATCGTACACTACAGTACTCTACAGTACACTTCCTTACAGTACACTACAGTACATTACACTACAGCACATTGCCATACAGTACACTACACTACCATACCATACACTACTGTACACTGCAGTACATTACCATACAGTACACTACGCTACCGTACACTACAGTACACTACCGTACACTACCGTGCACTACAGTGCACTACACTACCATGCACTGCAGTACAGTCGTAAACACTTTGTACAAGACTACATAGGTAGAGAGTTTTGCTTTCTACAGAATATGACTGTATGTCAGTGGAGGAAGAGCGGTTATGTAGAGTGTTTTTGGTGTGTTTCGCACAACTTCATTAGGTAAAGAAGAATGGAACACGATTGTACTCTAGTGAAGTATGACTTATGGACTGATATCACTATAAAGTGACTTTTTGACTCCAATGCTTCCCACAGTTGTGTCAAGTTGGCTGAATGTCCTTTGGGTGGTGTTCCATTCTTGATACACAAGGGAAACTTTTGAGCTTGAAAAACCCAGCAGCGTTGCAGTTCTTGACACACTCAAACCTGTGCGCCTGGCACCTACTACCATAACCCGTTCAAAGGCTCTTAAATCTTTTGTCTTTTCATTGTCCCTCTTAATGGCACACGCACTTACTTAGGCTTAAAAATCATTATGTGATGACATCAATAAGGGATCTGTCACGGGATACTAGGAGTGGTGGGTTGGAATCAGGCGCAGAGAGCAGGGTTCAGTAGATCGTCAATTTATTCTCCGGCGAACAAAACGGTCACGCCAACATACAGGGCGCATACAACACACCAGCCCAAACACAGGACCAAATAGTCCGGAGAATACACATATGAACACCACCATTCGACAGAGTAACAAAAAACAGTCCCGCACAAAACAAGGGCGGGACAAACTACTACATATAGGGAAGCTAATTAAACTAAAATACACACAGGTGAAACTAATAAGACAAAGCCAAAAGACAAACGAAAAAGGGATCGGTAGCGGCTAGTAGGACGGTGACGACGACCGCCGATCACCGCCCGAACAGGCAGGGGAGCCAACTTCGGCGGAAGTCGTGACAGGATCATAGCTTTCACCTGGGTGATTCTCATGAAACCAGTTTTAAACATGTCTGTAGCAAATTGAGTTACACAACTGTGATGCATATGTCAACTATCATTCTGAGGACTAAGGAAACACGTCTTATTTCAAATTAATTTGACATTTTTGCCAGAATTTTGTACATTTTCACCCAGAAGTCTCATTACCGAAATGCGTCCGGATTAAATTATCACCTCATTTTATAAAATTGTACTTTAGAAAAACCTAAGTTATTTGAATAAATAATGTGTTGTTGTAGGTTGTCCAAATATTATAAAAATGGTATACCAGTTGAATTTTACATTAAAGTATAATATTTATTATGTACAAACACACAGTGTCTGTGAACATGTGTCTGTGAACATGCGTCTCATTACCGGAACACTTTTTCAAGTTCCTGTAAAAACTCCAATCAGTTTTTACATAGTTTTATTCACCCATGATGCATCACCTAGAGGACTAGTAGATGTTCATTTATTTGCTTATATGCCTTCAGAATGAGGTTCTTATTCTCAAACGCCACCTTTACCCCACTTGGCCTTCTCATTTCCGTAACGTCTAAAAAGCTCAAATTGGGAAAAAATCAGATTTTAATTTTATTGTAATTTTATAGTTTAATTTGAAATATTTTTACTTTCAGTGTTATGTTTAACTCAGGCCTTTTCATTGGGGGAGCAATGTTAAAAAAATATTAGATTGATTTGGGACTGTTAAGGAAATGAGAATTTTGTGGGAATGGTTGTATAATGCTAAAATGCTGATTTAAAAAAACAATAATTATGAAGTAGAGATCCTAATGTAACGGCGTTCTTCTTTTGTTGAAAGAGAGTCGGACCGAAATGCAGCGTGTAAGTTACTCATGTTTAATAGTGAAGACAAACGAACAAACTATACATGAACAACTAATAAATACAAAACAACAAACAGAACGTGAAACCAATTACAGCCTGACTGGTGCACACTACACAGAGACAGGAACAATCACCCACGAAATGCAAAGCGAAAACCAGGCTACCTAAATACGGTTCCCAATCAGAGACAACGAGAATCACCTGACTCTGATTGAGAAACGCCTCAGGCAGCCAACCTATTTAACACACACACCCCTAATCAGCTACAATCCCAGACACTACAAACACCAATACGAAAACACAATACATAATAACCCCATGTCACACCCTGGTCTGACTAACTAATAAACTAAAACACAAAATACTAAGACCAAGGCGTGACAGAACCCCCCCCTAAGGTGCGGACTCCCGAACGCACCTCAAAACCATAGGGAGGGTCCGGGTGGGCGTCTGTCCATGGTGGCGGTTCCGGCTCCGGACGTGGACCCCACTTCATAAATGTCATTGTTCCTCCCCTTCGCGTCCATGGATAATCCACCCTAACCGCCGACCATGGCCGAATAGTCCTCACCCAGAACCCTACATAACAGAGGAGCAGCTCGTGACTGAGGGGCAGCTCGGGACTGAGGGGCAGCTCGGGACTGAGGGGCAGCTCGGGACTGAGGGGCAGCCCAGCACTGAGAGGCAGCCCAGTACTGAGAAGAAGCCCAGTACCGAGATGAAGCCCAGCCAGGCAGTAGAATCCGGCGGATCCTGGCTGACTGGCGGATCCTGGCTGATTGGCGGATCCTGGCTGACTAGCAGATCTGGCAGATCCTGGTTTACTGGCGGATCCTGGCTGACTGGCAGATCCTGGCCGACTGGCGGATCCTGGCTGACTGGCGGATCTTGGCTGACTGGCGGATCCTGGCTGACTAGCAGATCTGGAAGAGTCTGGTTGACTGGCAGATCTGGAAGAGTCTGGTTGACTGGCAGATCTGGAAGAGTCTGGCTGACTGGCAGATCTGGAAGAGTCTGGCTGACTGGCAGATCTGGAATAGTCTGGTTGACTGGCAGATCTGGAAGAGTCTGGTTGACTGGCAGATCTGGAAGAGTCTGGCTGACTGGCGGATCTGGAAGAGTCTGGCTGACTGGCGGATCTGGAAGAGTCTGGCTGTCTGGCGGATCTGGAAGAGTCTGGCTTACTGGCGGATCTGGAAGAGTCTGGCTGACTGGCTGACTGGCAGATCTGGAAGAGTCTGGCTGTCTGGCGGATCTGGAAGAGTCTGGCTGACTGGCAGATCTGGAAGAGTCTGGCTGACTGGCAGATCTGGCTGCTTCATGCTGACTGACGGCTCTGGCTGCTCCATGCTGACTGGCGACTCTGGCTGCTCCATACTGACTGACAGCTCTGGCGGCTCCTTGCAGACTGGCAGCTCCTTGCAGACTGGCAGCTCCTTGCAGACTGGCAACTCCATGCAGACTGGCAACTCCATGCCGACTGGCAACTCCATGCCGACTGGCAACTCCATGCCGACTGGCAACTCCATGCAGACTGGCAACTTCATGCAGACTGGCAGCTCCATGCAGACTGGCAGCTCTGGCTGCTCCATGCAGACTAGCTGCTCCATGCAGACTAGCAGCTCTGGCTGCTTCATGCAGACTGGCAGCTCAGGCTGCTCTATACAGGCAGGAGGCTCCGGCAGCGCTGTAGAGGAGGAAGGCTCTAGAACCGCTGAACAGACGGGAGACTCCGGCAGCGCAGGAGAGGGAGAAAGCGCTGGCTGCGCTGAACAGGCGAGGCGCACTGAAGGCCTGATGCGTGGTGCTGGCACTGGTGGTATTTGGCCGAGGACACGCACAGGAAGCCTAGTGCGGGGAGCTGCTACTTGAGGGCTGGGGTGTGGAGGTGGTACTGGATAAAGGACAGGCACAGGAAGCCTGGTGTGGGGAGCTACTACCGGAGGACTGGTGTGTGAAGGTGGCACAGGATGGACTGGACCGTGAAGGTGTACTGGAGAGCCTGAGAGCAGGACTGGCACAGGACGTGCAAGGCTAGGCAGGTACTCAGGAGGCTTAGTGCGTGAGGCTGGCACACTTTCCACCAGCCGACTAACACGCACCTCAGGACTAGTATGGAGCGCTGACCCAGGTGCCATTAAATCCCCGACACGCTCCGTCGGCCGAATATTATACCTAAAGCACCAAACTAGCAACTCCCTCATTAAACTCTCCTCCAATTTCCCCATTAACTCCTTCACAGTCTCTGCTTCGCTCACCTCCAACACTGGTTCTGACCTCCTCCTTGGCTCTTCACAATAAACAGGGAGAGTTGACTCAGGTCTGTCTCCTGACTCAGCCACTCCCCCTGATAGCCCCCCCCCCAAAAAAGTTTTGGGGCTGCTTTTCGGGTTTTGCTCTGCGCCGCCGTGACTTTCTTTTCAACTCCATTCTCCTATAGCCCTCTTCGCACTGCTCCAGCGAATCCCAGGCGGGCTCCGGCACTCTCTCTGGGTCGGCCGCCCACCTGTCTATTTCTTCCCACGTCGTTATATCCATACTATATTCCATTGTGGGCTGCTTTTCGGGCTTCCATCCACGTCGCTGTGCTGCCTCCTCATACTTGCGCCTCTCCGCTTTAGCCGCTTCTAATTCCTCCTTGGGGCAGCGATATTCACCAGGCTGAGCCCAGGGTCCCTTTCCGTCCAGTTCCTCCTCCCATGTCCAATTCTCCAAATGGTGTAGCCTCTCCCACTGAAGCTGCTTCTGTTGCCTCTCGTGTAGCTCCTGTTTCCTCTTCGCCTACTGCACCTTAGGGCGGCTACACTCCTCTGGTTTAGCCCAGGGTCCTCTTCCGTCAAGGATTTCCTCCCATGTCCAGGAATCCTTAATACGCGGCTCCTCTTTGGGCTGCACCTGCCTGTTGACACGCTGCTCGGTCCGAGTGTGGTGGGTGATTCTGTAACGGCGTTCCACTTTTGTTGAAAGAGAGTCGGACCGAAATGCAGCGTGTAAGTTACTCATGTTTAATAGTGAAGACAAACGAACGAACTATACATGAACAACTAATAAATACAAAACAACAAACAGAACGTGAAACCAATTACAGCCTGACTGGTGCACACTACACAGAGACAGGAACAATCACCCACGAAATGCAAAGCGAAAACCAGGCTACCTAAATACGGTTCCCAATCAGAGACAACGAGAATCACCTGACTCTGATTGAGAAACGCCTCAGGCAGCCAACCTATTTAACACACACACCCCTAATCAGCTACAATCCCAGACACTACAAACCCCAATACGAAAACACAATACATAATAACCCCATGTCACACCCTGGTCTGACTAACTAATAAACTAAAACACAAAATACTAAGACCAAGGCGTGACACCTAATCTGATATAAGAGGACAGTTCATGAAAAATTAGACTTGAAAATGTTTGGATCAAATGGCAGTTTCGTGAGAATGACCCACCTGAATTCACCTGGTCAGTCTATGTCATGGAAAGAGCAGGTGTTCCCTAATGTTTTGTACACTCAGTATATATTAATGCACATTTAATGTTTAGTCCGCTGCCCTCCACGTGTCCTGCATGTTGTTTATCTTATCCTCTGTCTTAAAGTGCTGTAATGCAGGACAACGCTTACTGATTAAGTGAAGTTAAAGGTATGACTGTTGTACGATATGTACTGGGTAGGTAGTGTGTTGTACGATATGTACTGGGTAGGTAGTGTGTTGTACGATATGTACTGGGTAGGTAGTGTGTTGTACAATATGTACTGGGTAGGTAGTGTGTTGCTGGTGTGTTGTATAGTGTGTACTGGGTAGGTAGTGTGTTGCTGGTGTGTTGTATAGTGTGTACTGAGTAGGTAGTGTGTTGCTGGTGTGTTGTATAGTGTGTACTGGGTAGGTAGTGTGTTGCTGGTGTGTTGCTGGTGTGTTGTATAGTGTGTACTGGGTAGGTAGTGTGTTGCTGGTGTGTTGCTGGTGTGTTGTATAGTGTGTACTGGGTAAGCAGTGTGTTGCTGGTGTGTTACAGACTGTGATCTTGGCTGTTCCAGTGTGTTGAGTGCTAGTATTAGCTGCGTTAATAGCCATCTGTAATGTAGCTGGTGCCTGTGAGAGTCATTACAAGGTGTCCACTACTGATTAACTGATTGATGATTCTCTATATCCTGCCATTCTCTAGCTGTGTGTGCAGGCACACACACACATGCACACATAAATAATAATAGACCCAGGCTGTGATCCCACTCTCTGAAGGTGTCTGAGAGAGAATTGGGAAATGCAAAAACACATTTCCAATTCACACATGCGTGACATGTACATGTGTGAAATAGGACAGATATAGGCCCCCACACACACATTGTCTAGCAGAATGGCCTGCAGGTGGCTGAGGATTCCAGATTGATGGAGTGGAGGGGTATGGTCTTCTCTCTCACTTGAGCTGCTTGGGGAGAGAGTGATGGGGAGGGGTAGTGAGATGGAGGGAAAGATGGATGGGTAGGGGAAGTGAGATGGAGGGAAAGAGGGATGGGTAGGGGTAGTGAGATGGAGGGAAAGAGGGATGGGTAGGGGTAGTGAGATGGAGGGAAGGTGGGGAGGGAAAGAGCGATGGGAGGGGTAGTGAGATGGAGGGAAGGTGGGGAGGGAAAGAGCGATGGGAGGGGTAGTGAGATGGAGGGAATGTGAGGAGGGAAAGAGGGATGGGGTAGTGAGATGGAAGGAAGGTGAGGAGGGAAAGAGGGATGGGAGGGGTAGTGAGATGGAGGGAAGGTGAGGAGGGAAAGAGGGATGGGAGGGGTAGTGAGATGGAGGGAAGGGGAGGAGGGAAAGAGGGATGGGAGGGGTAGTGAGTTGGAGGGAAGGTGAGGAGGGAAAGAGGGATGGGAGGGGTAGTGAGTTGGAGGGAAGGGGAGGGGTAGTGAGATGGAGGGAAAGAGGGATGGGAGGGGTAGTGAGAGAGGGAAGGTGAGGGGGAAAAGAGGGATGGGAGGGGTAGTGAGATGGAGGGAAGGTGAGGAGGGAAAGAGGGATGGGAGGGGTAGTGAGATGGAGGGAAGGTGAGGAGGGAAAGAGGGATGGGAGGGGTAGTGAGATGTGGGGGAAGGGGAGGAGGGAAAGAGGGATGGGAGGGGTAGTGAGTTGGAGGGAAGGGGAGGAGGGAAAGAGGGATGGGAGGGGTAGTGAGTTTGAGGGAAGGGGAGGAGGGAAAGAGGGATGGGAGGGGTAGTGAGATGGAGGGAAGGGGGGTAGTGAGATGGAGGGAAAGAGGGATGGGAGGGGTAGTGAGATGGAGGGAAGGTGAGGAGGGAAAGAGGGATGGGAGGGGTAGTGAAATGGAGGGAAGGTGAGGAGGGAAAGAGGGATGGGAGGGGTAGTGAGATGGAGGGAAAGAGGGATGGGGAGGGGTAGTGAGATGGAGGGAAAGAGGGATGGGAGGGGTAGTGAGATGGAGGGACGGTGAGGAGGGAAAGAGGGATGGGGAGGGGTAGTGAGATGGCGGGAAGGGGAGGAGGGAAAGAGGGATGGGAGGGGTAGTGAGATGGAGGGAAAGAGGAATGGGGAGGGGTAGCGAGATGGAGGGAAGGGGAGGATGGAGAAGGAGGGTTAGGGAAGACCGTTTTTTCAGGTTTGTAAGGAAAAATGGATCGCTTTGGGAGGGGTCTATGTATTATTGAGTAGAGATGAAAAGGCAGCCATACCTCAAGGGTAGATCCTCCCTCTGGCAGCTGTGTGTGTGTGTGTGTGTGTGTGTGTGTGTGTGTGTGTGTGTGTGTGTGTGTGTGTGTGTGTGTGTGTGTGTGTGTGTGTGTGTGTGTGTGTGTGTGTGTGTGTGCGTGCGCGTGTGCGTGTGTGTGTGCGTGCGTGTTAGAGTCTGGTGGGGGGTGTAAAACCTCCTCAGGCCGTTTCTGCAGACGTCTGCTCATCTCGCCCCTCAGAGAGAGCAGGATTATGGGAAATATTATTGGAGGCTTTAGGAAGCCAACCCTCCGTCCTCTCCCACCCCTTTTAGACCACCTGTCCACCTGCTACTCTATCCTCAACCACTGGGTTATTCTACTCTGTTATTTATCATTAACCACAGTTCCATCCACAGTTTATAAAGTAGTCATACCGTATTTTAAAAAATCACAACAGCTGTAATGGAAACAAGACATTTCGGTAAATTTTAATAAGGCATTTATTAAAATTTACCGAAATGTCTTGTTTCCATTACAGATAGTTTGTATGTTGGTAATTTTGTGTCTGCAAAGATAATTACGCGACAAATGCTGGTGGAAACTCTTTTATGCTCAATTATTGATATAATAACCATCATATCGAAGTGAACTTGGAGTCACGCAATGATATGGTGTGTGGTCCTCCCACTACGATTTGGGAAACCATGCAGTTTATTAAACTACAGATGAAATAAATGATGAACTTCACAGGGTGGTGAAAGTGCACAGTGATGAGCTTGATGCTCCTTTCCAATAAACATATACTAATTCTGGTGACATGATGATCGATGTTTGACTGCCGTTTCACAAATAAGAATATTCTCGCTCTTAAATCAATAATAACCTCATGTAGACTAGCCTTCCCGCACCGTATTTGAAAGCTGTTGGCGAGAGCGTATGTGCCAAGACCAGATAAGCACATTTGCTATTTAATGCACGTTTTTGTTACAAAACTATTAGTAGAGTTGAAAATACGATGGAAACATTGAAATGTAGACTTTTATTCGGAACATGGAAAACGAAAGCCAAACAGTACATTTTGTGTGCACTACAGTATGTCATCACGCTCTGATTTGTATCCACAACCAGTCAGTTTGGTGGAAACAACACTGGTGGGAAAATATGCAGATTTTCTTTATGCAGATTTTAGAATATTTGCATGAAAATCTGCTGCCAATTGGATGAAACCTTAGCTATTGTCTCTGTGAGAACATACACTAGAATAGGCATACATAAATGTATGCAGTATTATTTAAAATAGCTGCTTTAGTACCATTCAATCATGTCCAGGAATAATAAACACCTCATATCTAGGAGTAATAAGCACCTCATATCTAGGAGTAATAAACACCTCGTATCTAGGAGTAAAAACACCTCGTATCTAGGAGTAATAAACACCTCGTATCTAGGAGTAATAAACAACTCGTATCTAGGAGTAATAAACACCTCGTATCTAGGAGTAATAAACACCTCGTATCTAGGAGTAATAAACAGCTCGTATCTAGGAGTAATAAACAGCTCGTATCTAGGAGTAATAAACACCTCGTATCTTGGAGTAATAAACACCTCGTATCTAGGAGTAATAAACACCTCGTATCTAGGAGTAATAAACACCTCGTATCTAGGAGTAATAAACACCTCGTATCTAGGAGTAATAAACACCTCGTATCTAGGAGTAATAAACACCTCGTATATAGGAGTAATAAACACCTCGTATATAGGAGTAATAAACACCTCGTATATAGGAGTAATAAACACCTTGTATCTAGGAGTAATAAACAGCTCGTATCTAGGAGTAATAAACACCTCGTATCTAGGAGTAATAAACAGCTCGTATCTAGGAGTAATAAACACCTTGTATCTAGGAGTAATAAACACCTTGTATCTAGGAGTAATAAACACCTCGTATCTAGGAGTAATAAACACCTCGTATCTAGGAGTAATAAACACCTCGTATCTAGGAGTAATAAACAGCTCGTATCTAGGCGTAATAAACAGCTCGTATCTAGGAGTAATAAACACCTCGTATCTAGGAGTAATAAACACCTCGTATCTAGGAATAATAAACACCTCGTATCTAGGAGTAATAAACACCTCGTATCTAGGAGTCATAAGGTCCAGCTATAATCTACTTCAGCTTATCCCAACTGCACATACACACAGACTCTGCCCTCTTTCTCAAAGCCTGTAGATGCTGGTTACATAAACAACAGTTTGTTCTCTCTGCTTACCTACATTATTATTCAAAAGAGAGAACCTGATGTCCATAACTACAGGCCTCCTGGTCCGGTGCTTCGTATTGTTTAGCATGGATGTTTGGAACTGGTCATGGAGAGCCACAGTGTGCACAGGCTTCTGTTCTAGCCGAGTTCTAACACACCTGATTCAGCTAAGCAATGTACTATATGTATAGCTTCAGGCACACTCCACACCCAGTCCTGCTGCTCTGGAGGACGAGGAGTGCCCTTCAGTGCTACTGGCATTGTTTACCTTATCTAGCTAGTGTTTATGAAAGGCAAACACACACACGCACGCACACACTCATCAAACATCAGTTCCGATTGAGTTTCAGCAGAGACAGACATGAGAACAAGTGTGTGGTTTGCAGAACATATGACCTGTGCAAAGGAAATTATGTAATCCAGTGTTGTGTTGTTTCAGTAAAACTGCTGTGTGTGTATTATTGTTTTTGCAGATCTTGATAAATAAAGGCTAAATAAAGGTTAAATATATATTTTTAAATAAGTATGTCTGTTCATGCATTTCTGATGTGATCACTGTCAGTGCCCCACACTGCATTATTTGTAATAAGCAATGGTTAGTTGACGTTACACCTTTCTCTCCAAGCCACAGTGTTTACAGTTAAAGGGATATGAGTTCTGTAGTGTAGGGCTGATCATACAGTAGGCCATGTGGTTTTGTGGTTTGTTGGTTTTGCTGAGCCAAGATTCTTCTCATCAGAGAAAGTAAGCTACACGTTGTCCTTATCTGGGTTCTAGCCTGCTCTGCTGCCTCCCTCTTTTCCTCTTCCCTTCCTCTCAGGCATTTTCTTTACTTGTCCTCTCTTCTCTCTCCTCATCTGCCCTCTTCTCCTTCCCTTGTTCTCTCTTCTCTCCCCTCTTCTGCCCTCTTCTCCTTCCCTTGTTCTCTCTTCTCTCTCCTCTTCTGCCCTCTTCTCCTTCCCTTGTCCTCTCTTCTCTCCCCTCTTCTGCCATCTTCTCCTTCCCTTGTTCTCTCTTCTCTCCCCTCTTCTGCCCTCTTCTCCTTCCCTTGTCCTCTCTTCTCTCTCCTCTTCTGCCCTCTTCTCCTTCCCTTGTCCTCTCTTCTCTCTCCTCTTCTGCCCTCTTCTCCTTCCCTTGTCCTCTCTTCTCTCTCCTCTTCTGCCCTCTTCTCCTTCCCTTGTCCTCTCTTCTCTCCCCTCTTCTGCCCTCTTCTCCTTCCCTCGTTCTCTCTTCTCTCCCCTCTTCTGCCCTCTTCTCCTTCCCTTGTTCTCTCTTTCATACTCAAACAGACCTCGCTCTCTCTTTCTCGCTCTCTCTCTCTGTACAACTATTCTGCTGAAAGTGTAAATATTTCCTGCTTGCTTTTAGCCCGTGGGCTGCTGATCTACTGAGTTGGCAGTGCACGCCTGCGTGCGTGTGTTCTGTCTGATCTTAGACTGACCATTGTGTGTGTGAGTGTGCGTTAGATTTTGATCAGGGGTATACAGTCTCTATGTTGGTTTTATGATAGCTCTTTGTTCCCTTTGTGAGTGGTTATTGATTGTTTTTTTGTACTGATGTTGGATTAAAAATGTTAACCTGTTCTTCTCTCTTTGGTCCTCCTGTGTGTGTGTGCGTGTGTGCGTGTGCGTGTGTGTGTGTGCGTGTGTGTGTGTGTGTGTGTGTGCGTGTCAATGGAACAATAACAATGGCATAGAGGACATGTGCAGCGTGGTTGGTCTATCAGACACTGTCCGTCATGTTATGGCAGGCAGCAATGTAGTGCGCTGCCAACCCACAGCTCTCTGCGTCCTCCCCCAACACGACAGGTAGCCTATTCTCATCAGTGAGATCTTTGAAATCTTAAAAAAAATATATATATTTTTTACATTTTGTCAGGAAATGCAGCTCCGTGTCAGGTTCTGATGTTGTGCAGTGGTTACACAGCCTTTCCACTATAGGGAGCCAGGTTTTCCTGTGTCTACCCTTCTCAATGGCAAGGCTGTTCTCACTGAGCCTGTACGGTTTTTCTAAGGTTTTGATCAGTAACCATGGTCAAATAGTTAGCCATGGTGTACTGTCAATTTAGGGCCAGATAGCACTGCATTTAGCTTTGTGCTTGTGTTTCCCAATAGGTAATGTATTTTTGTTTGGACTGTGTTATAATTTGGTTTGTTCTGATTGATTGGATGTTCTGGTCCTGAAGCTTGGTGTGTTAGTTAAACAGGTTTGTGAACTGAGCCCCAGGACCACCTGTCACCCGCTGTCCTGCTCCGTTGCTCCGACTTTACCGGTCTACTGACCGCCGCTCCTGGCAACCCACATCTAGCAACCATCATTACGCACACTCCTTCTCCCCATCATTACGCACACCTTCTCCCCATCGTTACGCACACCTTCTCCCCATCGTTACGCACACCTTCTCCCCATCATTACGCACACCTTCTCCCCATCGTTACGCACACCTTCTCCCCATCATTACGCACACCTTCTCCCCATCGTTACGCACACCTTCTCCCCATCGTTACGCACACCTTCTCCCCATCGTTACGCACACCTTCTCCCCATCATTACGCACACCTTCTCCCCATCGTTACGCACACCTTCTCCCCATCATTACGCACACCTTCTCCCCATCGTTACGCACACCTTCTCCCCATCGTTACGCACACCTGGACTTCATCATCACCCTGATTACACTCCCTTTATTTAGCCCTCAGTAGCCTCAATCTTCAGACAGTATTGGTTTTGGTTTTGTTCAGTACGCGTATACGTTGTACCAGCTGGACAAGGGTTCTCCTTTCTTTGCTCAGCTCTTGGCATTGCAGGGCTTGATAGTGATATGAGAAGGGGTCACTGTATTTGAGATGTTTCTAAAAACTGAATTGCTCTTTTTTGAGTTTTTATTAATGGATGTTGGCCTAATTCTGCCCTGTAGCATTGTTTGTAGTTTTCCTCTGTACATGTAGGAGAATCTTACAGAACTCTGCATGGAGGGTTTCAATGGGGTGTTTTTCCTAATGGGTGAAATCTTGTTTTGTGGACCCCACACCTCGCTGCCATAAACTGCAATTTGTTCAATGACACATCCAATTAGTTTTAGCCAAATTTTATAGGTATTTCAATTTGAATGTGTTTTGAATGCCCTCCATACTTTCTCTCTCAATTCATTCCTTGCCTCATTTAGGTGTCCAGTTTAGCTTATTTGTAAACCTAAGGAATTGGAGTATGTTCAGTACTTCCCTGAGATCTTGATCTTCTCTGGAAAAATGATTATTTTAGGGATTTACTGCCAGGGCCCAGGCTCAGCTGTAGGCCATAGCCATTTGCTGTGGGTGACAGCAGGCACAGGTCGAAGGCCCCCACTTTTTCCACATTTTGTTACGTTACAACCTTATTCTAAAATGGATTAAAAAAGAAAAAAATCCTAATCAATCTATACCCAATGCCCAATAGTGACAAAATGAAAACAGATTTTTATACATTTTTGCAAATGTATAAAAACTAGAAAACAGAAATATTAACGTAAGTATTCAGCCATTTTGCTATGAGACTTGAAATTGAGCTCAGGTGCATCCTGTTTCCATTAATCATCCTTGAGATGTTTCTACAACCTATTTGGAATCCACATGTGGTAAATTCAATTGATTGGACATGATTTGGAATGGCACACACCTGTCTATATAAGGTCCCACAGTGCATGTCAGATCAAAAACCAAGCCAAGAGGTCAAAGGAATTGTACGTAGAGCTCCGAGACAGGATTGTGTCGAGGCACAGATCTGGGGAAGGTTACCAAAACATTTCTGCAGCATTGAAGGTCCCCAAGAACACAGTGACCTTAATTATTCTTAAATGGAAGAAGTTTGGAACCACCAAGACTCTTCCTAGTGTCACGTCCTGACCATAGTTCCTTTTTTATGTGTCTATTTTGGTTTGTTCAGGGTGTGAGTTGGGGTGGACATTCTATGTTTTTCATTCTATGTTTTGTTCTGTGTGTTGTATTTCTATGTGTTTGGTCTGGTATGGTTCCCAATAAGTGGCAGCTGTCAATCGTTGTCTCTGATTGAGAACCATACTTAGGTAGCCTGTTCCCACCTGTGTTTGTGGGTAGTTGTTTTCTGTTTTTGTATTCTGTACCAGACAACGGTTTCGGTTTCATGCATTCTCTTTTGGTTATGATCATTGGTTCAGTTGTCACTTTAATTTAGTGAGTTTCAAAATAGGAACAGGACTCTCAGCTTTCTATTCCACTAGGCTTGAAATAGGAACAAGACTCTCAGCTTTCTATTCAACTAGGCTTGAAATAGGAACAGCACTCTCAGCTTTCTATTCGACTAGGCTTGAAATAGGAACATGACTCTCTGCTTTCTATTCCACTAGGCTTGAAATAGGAACAAGACTCTCAGCTTTCTATTCGACTAGGCTTGAAATAGGAACAGGACTCTCAGCTTTCTATTCCACTAGGCTTGAAATAGGAACAGCACTCTCAGCTTTCTATTCCACTAGGCTTGAAATAGGAACAGCACTCTCAGCTTTCTATTCCACTAGGCTTGAAATAGGAACAGCACTCTCAGCTTTCTATTCCACTAGGCTTGAAATAGGAACAGCACTCTCAGCTTTCTATTCCACTAGGCTTGAAATAGGAACAGCACTCTCAGCTTTCTATTCCACTAGGCTTGAAATAGGAACAGGACTCTCAGCTTTCTATTCCACTAGGCTTGAAATAGGAGCAGCACTCTCAGCTTTCTATTCCACTAGGCTTGAAATAGGAACAGGACTCTCAGCTTTCTATTCCACTAGGCTTAAAATAGGAACAGCACTCTCAGCTTTCTATTCCACTAGGCTTGAAATAGCAGCCCTTTTAGAGTTATTGTCATACTCTGCTCTAAGAAACAGGAGGCTGGTGAGGGGAGGACGGCTCATAATAAATGATTGAATGGACTATGATCAAACACATGGAAATCACTTGTTTGATGTGTTTCATACCATTCCAGCCATTCCTACAGTATGAGCTTGTCCTCCCCAATTAAGGTGCTACCAGCCACCTGTGCTGGTTAGGAAAATGTTTTGTGTGTTTAGCTCTCTGGTGCTCCAGATATGAATCATATCTTGTAGACTGTTATATGTGTGTGTGGATGTTGTGTGTGCGCGTACGTGCATGTGCGTCATCTGTTCTCCGTGGGAAAAAGACACTTTGCTGTTTCCTGTGGTGGAGGTGCAGATGAGCGGAAGTTTTACATTCAGTGTTAGTCAGGTCGTTCCATGTCATTTCAGCAAACCACCATCTCAGATTGTTGTGAAATTATTTCTGTAGTTACAAACAGATAAGATTAGCATTCATGCATCCTTATTTGTTGATATCTGAGAAATTACTGATTGCACCCAAATTGGCAATCAATAAGCTTAATTTCTCAGAGATCAAATCATCTTTAAACAAAATAATGTTCATCATATTTCCACAGAACACAAGACTGAGCTGCATGCAGCAGCAGAGGTATATACTGTAGTAAGCTGTAATCTCTCTGTGTGTGTTTCTCTCTTTCTCTCTTTCTCTCTCTCTCCTCTCTCTCTCTCGCTCTCGCTCTCTCTCTCTCTTTCTCTCTTTCTCTCTCTCTCGCTCTCTCTCTCTTTCTCTTTCTCTCTCTGTGTTTCTCTCTGTGGGTTTCTCTCTCTCTTTCTCTCTTTCTCTCTTTCTCTCTCTGTGTTTCTCTCTCTGTGTGGGTTTCTCTCTCTCTTTCGCTCTCTCTCTCTTTCTCTCTCTTTCTCTCTCTTTCTCTCTCTTTCTCTCTCTCTCTTTCTCTCTCTCTCTCTCTTTCTCTCTCTTTCTCTCGCTGTGTGTTTCTCTCTCGCTGTGTGTTTCTCTCTCGCTGTGTGTTTCTCTCTCTGTGGGTTTCTCTCTCTCTTTCTCTCTTTCTCTTTCTCTCTGTGTTTCTCTCTCTGTGTAGGTTTCTCTCTTCTCTCTTTCTCTTTCTCTCTCTCTCTTTCTCTCTCTCTCTCTCTCTTTCTTTCTCTCGCTGTGTGTTTCTCTCTCGCTGTGTGTTTCTCTCTCTGTGGGTTTCTCTCTCTCTTTCTCTCTTTCTCTTTCTCTCTGTGTTTCTCTCTCTGTGTGGGTTTCTCTCTTCTCTCTCTCTCTCTCTTTCTCTCTTTCTCTCTCTCTCTTTCTCTTTCTCTCTTTCTCTTTCTCTCTCTCTCTTTCTCTCTCTTTCTCTTTCTTTCTCTCGCTGTGTGTTTCTCTCTCGCTGTGTGTTTCTCTCTCGCTGTGTGTTTCTCTCTCTCTGGGTTTCTCTCTTTCTCTCTCTCTTTCTCTCTCTCTCTTTCTCCCTTTCTCTCTCTCTCTTTCTCTTTTTCTCTCTGTGTTTCTCTCTCTATCTCTGTGGGTTTCTCTCTCTCTTTCTCTTTCTCTCTTTCGTTCTCTCTACAGCAACACATGACAACACAGCATGGTAGCAACACATGACAACAACATGGCAGCAACACAACATGGTATCAGCACAAAACATGGTATAAACATTGTTGGGCACAGACAACAGCACAAAGGGCAAGAAGGTAGAGACAACAAAACATCATGCAAAGCAGCCACAACTGTCAGTAAGAGTGTCCATGATTGAGTCTTTGAATGAAGAGATTGAGATAAAACTGTCCAGTTTGAGTGTTTGTTGCAGCTCGTTCCAGACGCTAGATGCAGCGAACTGAAAAGACAAGCGACCCAGGGATGTGTGTGCTTTGGGAACCTTTAACAGAATGTGACTGGCAGAATGGGTGTTGTATGTGGAGGATGAGGGCTGCAGTAGATATCTCAGATAGGGGGAGTGGGGCCTAAGAGGGTTTTATAAATAGCATCAACCAGCAGGTCTTGCGACATGTATACAGAGATGACCAGTTTACAGAAGAGTATAGAGTGCAGTGATGTGTCCTATAAGGAACATTGGTGGCAAATCTGATGGCCGAATTGTAAAGAACGTCTCGTCGCTCGAGAGCACCCTTACCTGCTGATCTATAAATTATGTCTCCGTAATCTAGCATGGGTAGGATTGTCATCTGGATCAGGGTTAGTTTGGCAGCTGGGGTGAAAGAGGAGTGATTACGATAGAGGAAACCAAGTCTAGATTTAACTTTAGCCTGCATTTTCGATATGTGCTGAGAGAAGGACAGTGTACCGTCTAGCCATACTCTCCAATACTTGTACGAAGTGACTACCTCAAGCTCTAAACCCTTAGAGGTAGTAATCACACCTTTGGGGAGAGGGGCATTCTTCTTACCAAACCACATGCCTTTGTTTTAGAGGTGTTCAGAACAATGTTAAGGGTAGAGAACGCTTGTTGGACACTAAGGAAGCGTTGTTGTAGAGCATTTAACACAAAATCCAGGGAGGGGCCAGCTGAGTATAAGACTACATCATCTGCATATAAATGGATGAGAGAGCTTCCTACTGCCTGAGCTATGTTTTTTATGTAAATTGAGAAGAGCGTGGGGCCTAGGATAGAGCCTTGGGGTACTCCCTTGGTGACAGGCAGTGGCTGAGACAGCAGATTTTCTGACTTTATACACTGCACTCTTTGAGAGAGGTAGTTAGCAAACCAGGCCAAAGACCCCTCAGAGACACCAATATTCCTTAGCCAGCCCACAAGAATAGAATGGTCTACCGTATCAAAAGCTTTGGCCAATTCAATAAAAATAACAGCACAACATTGCTTAGAATCAAGGGCATTGGTGTAATCATTGAGGACCTTTAAGGTTGCAGTGACACATCCATAACCTGAGCGGAAACCAGATTGCATACCAGAGAGAATACTATAGATATCAAGAAAGCTAGTCAGTTGATTATTGACAAGTTTTTCCAACATTTTTGATAAACAGGGCAAAATATAAATAGGCCTATAACAGTTAGGATCAGCTGTATCTCCCCCTTTAAATAAAGGACGAACCGTGACTGTCTTCCAAGCATTGTTTTGACCGTTGGTAACAATGACATAAAAATGTACATATTGCCAAAGTTTACTTTGGATATTTACAATATTAAGATAATAAGAATCAAAATTGTCAATAAGACAACAGTAACAACAATAACCAAGGGTCAAAATAACCATACATCATTAAGGTGTCCAGTTGAGCATATTTTTAAACCTAAGGAATTGTAGTGTGTGCAGCAATACTCTATATATTTTGTATCAATTGAGAACTTTTGTCTAATTCCCTGAGATCTGGATCTTCTCTCGAAAATCATTATTTTAGCCATTACTTTTTGGCGTTTACTGCCAGGGCACAGGTCTAGCAGTACGGCTCTAGCAAGTCCAGGCTCTGCTGTAGGCCATGTGCTGTGAGTGACAGCAGGCATCAGTCATCTGCGAAGAGTAGGCATTTAACCTCTGAATTGTGGAGAGTAACACCAGGGGCTGATGATTTTTCTAGAATAATGGCCAATTCGTTTATGTAAATAATGAAGAGTGCAGGGCTCAGATTGCAACCCTGGTGAAGGCCTTGCCCCTGGTTAAAGAATTCTCTTATTTTCCTTCCAGTTTTAATGCCGCAAGTATTGATATAATTATATCATATGGTTTACCCCCTACACCACTTTCAATACCTTTGTAGAACAGTCCTGTATGCCAAATAGAATCAAATGCTTTTTGGAAGTCATTGCTTTTTGGAAGTCAATAAAGCAAGCACACATTTTGGTGGATATGTTTATCTATCTGAGTTTGTAGGGTGTAAATATGATCAGTCGAGCGATATTTTGGAATAAATCCAATTTGGCTTTTACTGAAGACATTGTGCTTATTAAGGAAGTTTAGAACTCTTACATTTATAATACTACAGAAAACCTTCCCCAGGTTACTGTTCACACAAATGCCTCTGGAATTGTTAGGGTCAAATTTGGCTCTGTTCTTAAAGATTGGGGTTATGAGTCCTTGGTTACATATGTCAGCGAAATAACCTACACTCATGATGAAATTAAACTATTTTAATATAGCCAATTGAAATGTTGCACAAGTGAGTTTGAGCATCTCATTTGGGACGCCATCAGGTCCGCAGGCTTTTTTAAATTTGAGGGCCTGAAGTTTCTTATAGAGCTCCTGGTCAGTAATTGGGGAGTCAAATGGATTTTGATTGTCCTTTATAGCTTTTTCTAATCCATTCAACTTCTCATGAATTTGGCGTTGTTCTGCGTTTGTGTCAATTTGAACGGTGTTGTAGAGCGTTTTAAAATGGGTGGTCCATTTGTTACCATTTTGTATCGCTAATTCCTCTTGTTTTTATTTTTTTTGTTTTCTCCAATTTTGCCAGAAGTTGTTTGTGTTTATGGACTCCTCAATTAGTGTCAGCTGCTTTTTTGATTCTGAGTGTACGTTTATAGAGTTTTAAAGTCTCACAGTAATGAAGGCGTAATTCACCATTATGTGGGTCTGTGCTTTTGGTTGGATAGTGTTCTAAGTTATTTGCTTATAATTTTACAATCTACATCAAACCAGTTGTCATCTGTGGTCTCTTTTGTTTATTTTTTTATCAATTTCAGTTGTGCTTCTTTTGCTGTTTGCCTGAATATACAGTTGAAGTCGAAAGTTTAAATACACCTTAGCCAAATACATTTAAACTCAGACATTTAATCTTAGTAAACATTCTCTGTTTTAGGTCAGTTAGGGGATCACCACTTTATTTTAAGAAGGTGAAATGTCAGAATAATAGTAGAGAGAGTGATTGATTTCAGCTTTTATTTCAGCTTTTGATATATATACAGTTGAAGTCGGAAGTTTACATACACTTAGGTTGGAGTCATTAAACCTAGTTTTTCAACCAATCCACAATTTTCTTGTTAACAAAATATAGTTTTGGCAAGTCGGTTAGGACATCTACTTTGTGCATGACACAAGTCATTTTTCCAACAATTGTTTACAGACAGATTATTTCACTTATAATTCACTGTATCACAATTCCAGTGGGTCAGAAGTTTACATACACTAAGTTGACTGTGCCTTCAAACAGCTTGGAAATTTCCTGAAAATGATGTCATGGCTTTAGAACCTTCTAATAGGCTAATTTATATAATTTGAGTCAATTGGAAGTGTACCTGTGGATGTAATTCAAGGCCTACCTTCAAACTCAGGGCCTCTTTGCTTGACATTATGGGAAAATCTTTTAAAAAATCAGCCAAGACCCCAGAAAAAAACAATTGCAATTTCCAAACGCCTAAAGGTACCATATTCATCTGTACAAACAATAGTACACAAGTAAAAACACCATGGGACCACGCAGCCGTTATACCGCTCAGGAAGGAGACGCATTCTGTCTCCGAGAGATGAACGTACTTTGGTGTGAAAAGTGCAAAGCGCATGCGTGTGTGTGCGCGCGTGAGTTTAGTGCAGATGTATTGGAGGAGCTGTTTAATCTCACTCAATCCTACAGGGTTCTCCCGTCCTCTGACGACCTCTGCGTAGATGCACTGGTCCTGCTGTTGGGTCCTGTGGAGTGGAGGGGTGTCAGGACTGGGCCGTGGGGCTTCCTCTCTGGTCTGGTAGATGTGGTGGTCTGGTGAGGGGTAGTAGGCTGGGCCCTGTCCAGTCTGGCTAAGCCGATGGAAGTGGTGATGCTCTGGTGGTGGGTGGGTCCTGTGTGGTGCACTGGGTCTGGTGAGGCATTGAGGGGGCCTGGGGCTTCTTGGTGGTGCAGTGGTCTGGTAGGGGTCTCTGGGTGGTCCTCTGTCCAGTGCGGCATGGGGTGTTTGTCTACCAAGTGTCACATCCTTTAGAGACTTGGAAACATCCCTACTGTCTGCTTCCTCAGGTGGGAGTGGTCGTGCAGATGCTTTGGGGTGATTATTTGGTTGGTGAGCAACGTGTACGTTCGGGAGTAGGCCACACCCTCTGATGTCAGCGTTGACTTTCTGAATGGTACGGGGATGAAAGTCTTTGCGGGGCAGCAGAGTGGAGATGGTGATGTGGGAGTTGGGGAACCAGTCAGAGGCCCTCTCTGCTACTCTGTTGAACAGACTGCCTACTCTCTCCTGCTCCTCTCGCAGGTTGTTGGTGCCTGTGTGAATAATAATGTGGCCTGGTGTGCCAAAGTCAGGCTGGGACAGGATGTGGAGTGCATCCTGTGTTTTTGGGCACTGTATTTTGGACACCTTGTGATGGGGAAGGGTTTTAACACTGTGTCCCATGCTTGTTCAATGAACCATAAACAATTAATGAGCATGCACCTGTGGAAAGGTCGTTAAGACACTTACGGTTTACAGACAGTAGGCAATTAAATTCACAGATATGAAAACTTTGGACACTAAAGAGGCCTTTCTACTGACTCTGGAAAACACCAAAAGAAAAGATACCCAGGGTCCCTGCTCATCCCTTAGGCATGCTGCAGGGAGGCATGAGGACTGCAGATGTGAACAGGGCAATAAATTACAATGTCTGTACTGTGAGGCGCCTAAGACAGCGCTACAGGGAGACAGGACGGACAGCTGATGATCCTCACAGTGGCAGACCACATGTAACAAGACCTGCACAGGAACGGTACTTCCGAACATCACACCTGCAGGACAGGTACAAGATGGCAACAACAATTGCCCGAGTTACACCAGGAACGTACAATCCCTCCATCAGTGCTCAGACTGTCCGCAATAGGCTGAGAGACGCTGGACTGAGAGCTTGTAGGCCTGTTGTAAGGCAGGTCCTCACCAGACATCACCGGCAACAACGTCGCCTATGGCCCAAACCCTCCGTCGCTGGACCAGACAGGACTGGCAAAAAGAAAAGTGCTCTTCACTGACGAGTCACGGTTTTGTCTCACCAGGGGTGATGATCGGATTTGCGTTTATCGTCGAAGGAATGCGCGTTACACCGAGTCCTGTACTCTGGAGCGGAATCGATTTGGAGGTGGAGGGTTCGTCCTGGTCTGGGACAGTGTCACAGCATCATCGACTGAGCTTGTTGTCATTGCAGGCAATCCCAACACTGTGCTTTACAGAAAAGACATCCTCCTCCCTCATGTGGTATCCTTCCTGGAGGCTCATCCTGACATGACCCTCCAGCATGACAATGCCACCAGCCATACTGCTCGTTCTGTGCGTGATTTCCTGCAAGACAGGAATGTCAGTGTTCTGCCAAGGCCAGCGAAGAGCCCGGATCTCAACCCGATTGAGCACGTCTGGGACCTGTTGGATCGGAGGGTGAGGGCTAGGGCAATTCCCCCAGAATGTCCGGGAACTTGCAGGTGCCTTGGTGGAAGAGTGGGGTAACATCTCACAGCAAGAACTGGCAAATCTGTTGCAGTCCATGGGGAGGAAATGCACTGCAGTACTGCAGTACTTAATGCAGCCGGTGGCCACACCAGATACTGACTGTTACTTTTGATTTTGACCCCCCCCCCTCTTTGTTCAAGGACTCATTATTACATTTCTGTTCGTCACATGTCTGTGGAACTTGTTCAGTTCATGTCTCAGTTGAAACTTGTTATGTTCATACAAAAATATTAAGTTTGCTGAAAATAAATGTAGTTGACAGTGAGAGGACGTTTCTTTTTTTGCTGAGTTTATTTGCAGTGGTGGCCATGTCAGTGTGCCGCTGCTAAATGCATATCGGGAAAACACTGTGTGTGTGTCCTCTCTGTGAAATGTTGCCCCAGCCTGTTTAATCAGGCTGCTGAATAGTCAGCAGTAATTACCCATATAGGCCAACGCCCTCACCATGGCATCCTACATTAGTATGCAGACACCACAGTGTGAACAGATTACACACATGCAAATACTGTACACACACTGTTACCATGCAAATATACATGCACCACACTGTGCATATGCAAATGATGAACACCCCCCAAGAGATGAGTGGAGGGGTGGAATAAAGGAGAGATGAGGAGACAGATAGAAGGTAAATTAAAGGAGAGGTGGAGTACATCAGAGTAATGATCGGATAGAGTGAGGGACTGCTGCAGTAGATTAGAAGCATGGAGGGAGGGATAAGAGCAGCAGATTTGAGAGAGGTGGAATGGAGGGAGGGAGTGGTGGAGAAGTAGAGTTGATATGTGAGAAGAGTGGAGGGAGGAGTAGAAGGGAGAGGGGAGGAAGTGGAGGAGTGTTATAATAGCAGTGTAAGGAAGAGGGGAGATGGGGAGGGAGGGATGGAGAGATGGGAGGGAGGGATGGAGAGATAGGGAGGGAGGGATGGAGAGATGGGGAGGGAGGGATGGAGAGATGGGAGGGAGGGATGGAGAGATAGGGAGGGAGGGATGGAGAGATGGGGAGGGAGGGATGGAGAGATGGGGAGGGAGGGATGGAGAGATGGGGAGGGAGGGATGGAGAGATGGGGGCGAGGGATGGAAAGATGGGGAGGGAGGGATGGAGAGATGGGGAGGGAGGGATGGAGAGATGGGGAGGGAGGGAGGGATGGAGAGATGGGGAGGGGGATGGAGAGGTGGGGAGGGAGGGATGAAGAGATGGGGAGGGAGGGATGGAGAGATGGGGAGGGAGAGATGGGGAGCGAGGGATGGAGAGATGGGGAGCGAGGGATGGAGAGATGGGAAGGGAGAGATGGGGAGGGGGATGGAGAGGTGGGGGGCGAGGGATGGAGAGATGGGGAGGGAGGGATGGAGAGATGGGGAGGGAGGGATGAAGAGATGGGGAGGGAGGGATGGAGGGATGGGGAGGGATGGAGAGATGGGGAGGGAGGGATGGAGAGATGGGGAGCGAGGGATGGAGAGATGGGGAGGGAGGGATGGAGAGATGGGGGGGGGGGATGGAGAGATGGGGAGGGGGGATGGAGAGATGGGGAGCGAGGGATGGAGAGATGGGGAGGGAGGGATGGGGAGGGAGGGATGGAGAGATGGGGAGGGAGGGATGGAGAGATGGGGAGGGAGGGATGGAGAGATGGGGAGCGAAGCGAGGGATGGAGAGATGGGGAGGGAGGGATGGAGAGATGGGGAGGGAGGGATGGAGAGATGGGGAGCGAGGGATGGAGAGATGGGGAGCGAGGGATGGAGAGATGGGGAGGGAGGGATGGAGAGATGGGGAGCGAAGCGAGGGATGGAGAGATGGGGAGGGAGGGATGGGGAGGGAGGGATGGAGAGATGGGGAGGGATGGAGAGATGGGGAGGGAGGGATGGAGAGATGGGGAGCGAAGCGAGGGATGGAGAGATGGGGAGGGAGGGATGGAGAGATGGGGAGGGAGGGATGGAGAGATGGGGAGGGAGGGATGGAGAGATGGGGAGGGAGTGATGGAGAGATGGGGAGGGAGGGAGACTCCAGCATGTTTGACCCTTTATTCTCTGGTTTATAAGCTTTCTAATCTGGTTAGGGTGGCTGTGGCTGCACTCTGCTGTTCTCACTGCTAATATATATATATATATATATATATATATATATATATATATATATATATATATATATATATATATATATATATACATACACACACACACACACACACACACATATACATATATATATATATACATATACATACAGTGGCAAGAAAAAGTATGTGAACCCTTTGGAAATACCTGGATTTCTACCTGAATTGGTCATCAAATTTGATCAAATCTTCATCTAGGTCACAACAATAGACAGTCTGCTTACACTAATAACACACAAACAATGATACTTTTTAATTTATTGAGCACATCGTGTGAACAATCACAGTGCAGGTTGGGAAAAGTATGTGAACACTTGGATTTAATAATTGGTTGACCCTCCTATGACAGCAATAACCTCAAGCAAATGTTTTCTGTAGTTGAGGATCAGACCTGCAGAACAGTGAGGAGGAATTTTGGACCATTCCTCTTTACAAAACTGTTTCAGTTCAGCAATATTCTTGGGATGTCTGGTGTGAACTGCTCTCTTGATGTCATGCCACAGCATCTCAATCAGGTTGAGGTCAGGACTCTGACTGGGCCACTCCAGAAGGCGTATTTACTTCTGTTGACCCCATTCTGTTGTTTATTTAATTCTGTGTTTTGGGTTGTTGTCCTGTTGAATCACCCAACTTCTGTTGAGCTTCAATTGGTGGACAGATAGCCTAACATTCTCCTGCAAAATGTCTTGGTAAACTTGGAAATTCATTTTTTTCTGTCGATGATAGGAAGCTGTCCAGGCCCTGAGGCAGCAATGCAGTCCCAAACCATGAAGCTCCCTCCACCATACTTTACAGTTGGGTAGAGGTGTTGATGTTGGTGTGCTGGGCCTGTTTTTCTCCACAAAGTGTTATGTTCCTTCCCAACAACTCAACTGTAGTTTCATCTGTCCACAGAATATTTTGCCAGTAGCGATGTGGAACATCCAGGTGCACTTTAGTAACTTCAAACATGCAGCAATGTTTTTTTTTAGACAGCAGTGGCTTCTTCCGTGGTGTCCTCCCATGAACACCATTCTTGTTTAGTGTTTTATGTATCGTAGACTAGTCAGAGATGTTAGCATGTTCCAGAGATGTCTGTAAGTCTTTAGCTGACACTAGGATTCTTCATAACCTCATTGAGCATACTGCTCTGTGCCCTTGTAGTCGTCTTTGCAGGACGGCCACTCCTAGGAAGAGTAGCAACAGTGCTAAACTTTCTCAATTTATAGACAATTTGTCTTACTGTGGAATGATGAACATCAAGACTTTTAGAGATACTTTTGTAACCCTTTCCAGCTTTATGCAAGTCAACAATTCGTAATCTTAGGTCTTCTGACATCTGTTTTGTTCGAGGCATGGTTCACATCAGGCAATGCTTATTGTGAATTAGCAAACTCAAATTTTGTGAGTGTTTTTTATAGGGCAAGGCAGCTCTAACCAACATCTCCAATCTCGTCTCATTGATTGGACTCCAGGTTAGCTGACTCCTGACTCCAATTAGCTTTTGGAGAAGTCATTAACCTAGGGGTTCGCATACTTTTTCCAACCTACACTGTGAATGTTTAAATTATGTATTCAATATAGACAAGAAAAATACATTAATTTGTGTGTTATTAGTTTAAGCAGACTGTGTTTGTCTGTTTTTGTGACGTTGATGAAGATGAGATCAAATTTGATGACCAATTTATGCCGAAATCCAGGTAATTTCAAAGGGTTCATACTTTTTCTTGCTACTATATACAGTGCCTTGCGAAAGTATTCGCCCCCCTTGAACTTTGCGACCTTTTGCCACATTTCAGGCTTCAAACATAAAGATATAAAACTGTATTTTTTTGTGAAGAATCAACAACAAGTGGGACACAATCATGAAGTGGAACGACATTTATTGGATATTTCAAACTTTTTTAACAAATCAAAAACTGAAATATTGGACATGCAAAATTATTCAGCCCCTTTACTTTCAGTGCAGCAAACTCTCTCCAGAAGTTCAGTGAGGATCTCTGAATGATCCAATGTTGACCTAAATGACTAATGATGATAAATACAATCCACCTGTGTGTAATCAAGTCTCTGTATAAATGCACCTGCACTGTGATAGTCTCAGAGGTCCGTTAAAAGCGCAGAGAGCATCATGAAGAACAAGGAACACACCAGGCAGGTCCGAGATACTGTTGTGAAGAAGTTTAAAGCCAGATTTGGATACAAAAAGATTTCCCAAGCTTTAAACATCCCAAATCAAATCAATTTTATTTATATAGCCCTTCGTACATCAGCTGATATCTCAAAGTTCTGTACAGAAACCCAGCCTAAAACCCCAAACAGCATGCAATGCAGGTGTAGAAGCACGGTGGTTAGGAAAAACTCCCTAGAAAGGCCAAAACCTAGGAAGAAACCTAGAGAGGAACCAGGCTATGTGGGGTGGCCAGTCCTCTTCTGGATGTGCCGGGTAGAGATTATAACAGAACGTGGCCAAGATGGTCAAATGTTCATAAATGACCAGCATGGTCGAATAATAATAAGGTAGAACAGTTGAAACTGGAGCAGCAGCACGGCCAGGTGGACTGGGGACAGCAAGGAGTCATCATGTCAGGTAGTCCTGGGGCATGGTCCTAGGGCTCAGGTCCTCCGAGAGAGAGAAGGGGAGAATTAGAGAACGCACACTTAGATTCACACAGGACACCGAATTGGACAGGAGAAGTACTCCAGATATAACAAACTGACCCCAGCCCCCCAACACATAAACTACTGCAGCATAAATACTGGAGGCTGAGACAGGAGGGGTCAGGAGACATTGTGGCCCCATCCGAGGACACCCCGGGACAGGGCCAAACAGAAAGGATATAACCCCACCCACTTTGCCAAAGCACAGCCCCCACACCACTAGAGGGATATCTTCAACCACCAACTTACCATCCTGAGACAAAGCTGAGTATAGCCCGCAAAGATCTCCGCCATGGCACAACACAAGGGGAGTGCCAACCCAGACAGGAGGACCACATCAGTGAATCAACCCACTCAGGTGACGCACCCCTTCCAGGGACGGCATAAGAGAGGCCCAGTAAGCCAGTGACTCAGTCCCTGTAATAGGGTTAGAGGCAGAGAATCCCAGTGGAAAGAGGGGAACCGGCCAGGCAGAGACAGCAAGGGTGGTTCGTTGCTCCAGAGCCTTTCCGTTCACCTTCCCACTCCTGGGCCAGACTACACTCAATCATATGACCCACTGAAGAGATGAGTCTTCAGTAAAGACTTAAAGGTTGAGACCGAGTTTGCGTCTCTGACATGGGTAGGCAGACCGTTCCATAAAAATGGAGCTCTATAGGAGAAAGCCCTGCCTCCAGCTATTTGCTTAGAAATTCTAGGGACAATTAGGAGGCCTGCATCTTGTGACCGTAGCGTACGTGTAGGTATGTACGGCAGGACCAAATCAGAGAGATAGGTAGTAGCAAGCCCATGTAATGCTTTGTAGGTTAGCAGTAAAACCTTGAAATCAGCCCTTGCTTTGACAGGAAGCCAGTGTAGAGAGGCTAGCACTGGAGTAATGTGATCAATTTTTTTGGTTCTAGTCAGGATTCTAGCAGCCGTATTTAGCACTAACTGAAGTTTATTTAGTGCTTTATCCGGGTAGCCGGAAAGTAGAGCATTGCAGTAGTCTAATCTAGAAGTGACAAAAGCATGGATTAATTTTTCTGCATCATTTTTGGACAGAAAGTTTCTTATTTTTGCAATGTTACGTAGATGGAAAAAAGCTGTCCTTGAAATGGTCTTGATATGTTCTTCAAAAGAGAGATCAGGGTCCAGAGTAACGCCGAGGTCCTTCACAGTTTTATTTGAGACGACTGTACAACCATTAAGATTAATTGTCAGATTCAACAGAAGATCTCTTTGTTTCTTGGGACCTAGAACAAGCATCTCTGTTTTGTCCGAGTTTAAAAGTAGAAAGTTTACTGCCATCCACTTCCTTATGTCTGAAACACAGGCTTCTAGCGAGGGCAATTTTGGGGCTTCACCATGTTTCATTGAAATGTACAGCTGTGTGTCATCCGCATAGCAATGAAAGTTAACATTATGTTTTCATCCCAAGGAGCACTGTGCAAGCGATAATATTGAAATGGAAGGAATATCAGACCACTGCAAATCTACCAAGACCTGGCCGTCCCTCTAAACTTTCAGCTCATACAAGGAGAAGACTGATCAGAGATGCAGCCAAGAGGCCCATGATCACTCTCGATGAACTGCAGAGATCTACAGCTGAGGTGGGAGACTCTGTCCATAGGACAACAATCAGTTGTATATTGCACAAATCTGGCCTTTATGGAAGAGTGGCAAGAAGAAAGCCATTTCTTAAAGATATCCATAAAAAGTGTTGTTTAAAATTTGCCACAAGCCACCTGGGAGACACACCAAACATGTGGAAGAAGGTGCTCTGGTCAGATGAAACCAAAATTGAACTTTTTGGCAACAATGCAAAACGTTATGTTTGGCGTAAAAGCAACACAGCTCATCACCCTGAACACACCATACCCACTGTCAAACATGGTGGTGGCAGCATCATGGTTTGGGCCTGCTTTTCTTCAGCAGGGACAGGGAAGATGGTTAAAATGGATGGGAAGATGTATGGAGCCAAATACAGGACCATTCTGGAAGAAAACCTGATGGAGTCTGCAAAAGACCTGAGACTGGGACGGAGATTTGTCTTCCAACAAGACAATGATCCAAAACATAAAGCAAAATCTACAATTGAATGGTTCAAAAATAAACATATCCAGGTGTTAGAATGGCCAAGTCAAAGTCCAGACCTGAATCCAATCGAGAATCTGTGGAAAGAACTGAAAACTGCTGTTCACAAATGCTCTCCATCCAACCTCACTGAGCTCGAGCTGTTTTGCAAGGAGGAATGGGAAAAAAATTCAGTCTCTCGATGTGCAAAACTGATAGAGACATACCCCAAGCGACTTATAGCTGTAATCGCAGCAAAATGTGGCGCTACAAAGTATTAACTTAAGGGGGCTGAATAATTTTGCATGCCCAATTTCTCAGTTTTTGATTTGTTAAAAAAGTTTGAAATATCCAATAAATGTCGTTCCACTTCATGATTGTGTCCCACTTGTTGTTGATTCTTCACAAAAAAATACAGTTTTATATCTTTACGTTTGAAGCCTGAAATGTGGCAAAAGGTCACAAAGTTCAAGGGGGCCGAATACTTTCGCAAGGCACTGTATATAGTACCAGCTTCCCTGCTCCTGACATAGAGCATGTCAAGTACATTGGTCAAGAACACTACAGTGTGTCTGTGTGTGTGTTTGCCTGCGTTTGTGTGTGTATGTGCGCGTGCATGTGTACGTCCTTTGTGAGGTTGTTTTGGGGTCCACAGCTGGTACTTCCTCTTTGGTCATTGGCATTGAGAATTGCCACATCTCTGCTCTCTGGGGGGATGTGAGGATGTCCTGGTCAACCTTCCCCCACATGTGTGCTCACTGGCAAATACCACCGGCATATAACAGCACTTAAGATGTTATTGGTAGACTCTGTGTCAAAGAGCACTTGACTGTCATTGGTCCGCTCGGTCTTTGTGTCAAAGAGCACTTGACTGTCATTGGTCCACTTCACTGTATCTGTGTTAAGGTTGGCAAGACAATGAAAATACCCTCCTTACTCCAATTGAAGGTTAATTTGTTAAATCATACTGTATTTTGTGAGCATACTGTGATTGGTACTCCTTCCCTCACAGACAGTGTGCAGGCTGCAGACTATAATAACATTCTTAGATAGAGAGAGAGTGTTGGTGTGTTCTGTCTTTTGCTGCCACTCACTGTGAGTGTAAGTGTGTGTGTATGAGAGACTGTGTAAGAGGAAATGGAGAGAGTGTGTTCTGTTTCTCCCTGCCACTCCGAGTATATATGAGAGTGTGTTCTGTTTCTCCCTGCCACTCCGAGTATATATGAGAGTGTGTTCTGTTTCTCCCTGCCACTCAGAGTGTATATGAGTGTGTGTTCTGTTTCTCCCTGCCACTCAGAGTATATATGAGAGTGTGTTCTGTTTCTCCCTGCCACTCAGAGTGTATATGAGTGTGTGTTCTGTTTCTCCCTGCCACTCCGAGTATATATGAGTGTGTGTTCTGTTTCTCCCTGCCACTCAGAGTATATATGAGTGTGTGTTCTGTTTCTCCCTGCCACTCAGAGTGTATATGAGTGTGTGTTCTGTTTCTCCCTGCCACTCCCTGAGTGCATATGAGTGTGTGTGTATTTCATGAATAATAGATGAGGATATAGATTGCTGAGCTCAGCTCTGCAGCTCTGGTCCACTGACCCAGTTAACACACAGGAGAGCACACACACAGTAACCATCGTCTGACCTGTCATGCACTGCCTTGTCCGCCAGTCCACCTATCAGATTCCAGCCTACCATGTTCTCACACACATCCTCCTATCAGAGAGCGTCATTTTAGTCTCTAAGGCCCCTTATCCTATCCCCAACATCCTTCAGGATGTGCATATATGAAGGGACCGAATAGGTGTAAGTAATATTGAAGATCAATCTCCTCTTTCTTATATCTTGCAAGTACAGTATATGCACTTAGTCTGGCCCACAACGATCCTATTAAATTGATTGTTCTAATGTAATTCTATGGCCTCGCCCAGTATGCCATCCTTGGTTCCAATTGCTATTGCCGTCAATCATCCATCCCCGTCTTACCATTCCTGTCCTTTCATCTCTTGTCTTTTCCTCTCGCCTTACCCACTCACACGTGTGTCTTTATGTAATGTCTCAATACAGTTATGTATTGGGATATAGATGTGTGTTAGATCTGACACAGGTGGAACAATAATGGAAGAATGTAATAAAGAAAGAGGAATGTTGACAGGAAATAGCTTTGGTCAGGGACACAGACCTGGCTACTCAGACCAAAGGCATTCTAGAATGGGCTCTAAGGCAGATGGTCCCAGACGGTCTGTATACGTGTGTGTCAGGAGAGATGGAACTGAAAACAGTTTCCCAGGGATGGTATGCATTGCTGTTGGAATAGCACCACCTAGTGGTCACCAATGCATCGCTCAACTCCTTCTCTGTCTCTACATTTTTTATTTAACCTTTATTTAAGTAGGCAAGTCAGTTAAGAACAAATTCTTATTTAAAATGACAGCCTAGGAATAGATGGTTATCTGCCTTGTTCAGGGGCAGAACAACAGATTTTTTTACCTTGTCAGCTCGGGGATTCAATCTAGCTCTGGGATTCGACCTTCTCCCCTTCTCTCTTTTCTCTCAATCCCCTCCCCTTCTCCCTCTCTGTCTTTTCTTCTCTCTATACCCATCCCCCTCTACCTCTGTCTCTTCTTCTCTCTCGATCCCCTCTCCTTCTCCCCCAGTGTCTCTTCTTCTCTCTCTACCCCTCCCCTTCTCTCTCTCTTCTTCTCTCTCTATCCCTCCCCTTCTCTCTCTGTCTCTTCTTCTCTCTCTACCCCTCCCCTTCTCTCTCTGTCTCTTCTACTCTCTCTACCCCTCCCCTTTTCCCCCAGTGTCTCTTCCTCTCTCTCTCTACCCCTCCCATTCTCTCTCTGTCTCTTCTTCTCTCTCTACCACTCCCATTCTCTCTGTCTCTTCTTCTCTCTCTACCCCCTCCCCTTCTCCCCATTCTGTGTCTTCTTCTCTCTCTACCCCCTCTCCTTCTCCCCATTCTGTCTCTTCTTCTCTCTCTACCCCCTCCCCTTCACCCCATTCTGTCTCTTCTTCTCTCTCTACCCCTCCCCTTCACCCCATTCTGTCTCTTCTTCTCTCTCTACCCCCTCCCCTTCTCCCCCTCTGTCTTTCTCTCTTTTGTTCTCTCTCTTTCTCACGCACACATTTTTTTTTAAATGTCATGACCTATAAAGTAAACCAGACCCAGCTTTATGCACTGGTACCCACAATGACCCAGCTGCTACAGTACACACCAGTCAGTCCTCCTGACCTACCATTTGGGAAGCCCTGTGCTAGATTTCTACACTTACATTACCTCTCCCACTGGTAGCCTGCAGTACTGTACAGTATCATCTAGAGGGCGCTGTATACTCACTCTGCTCCCTGTCTCAAGTGTCCTGGTTTAGCTGGTGGCCCAGTTCACATTGTAACTGGTTGAACTGGTCAGAACTGGACTGGCTGAATCCTCCCTCCAAACCCTCCCTATAGCCCACCTACCAGGGCTAATGAAGAGGGGCCAGCTGGGTCAATATTGGAGCACAAGTGGGCCATCAGGACCAGGAGAGGGGTGTTTGGGGGGCTTATCAAACCGTGTAGGGACTAAAGGTTTTTACAGATTGTCCTAGTCTCTGTCTTCCTACCCATTAATAGGCTGGCAGGTTGTTGCGGCCAACACACTTCCCCTGCTATACACTGTATTGTACATGGCCAGCAAGGCATTATGGGATAGCGACCCCTCTTTATCTGTGTTGCATAATCAGGATGAGACGGGTTTAAACAGGTGTAAACGGGTGTAAACAGGACCGGGTCGGGTAAATACTGACCATAACCACTAGGCACACACACACCCATTTGTTTAACTATCCTTTGATTCCCTTTCAAAATCCTATATTCCCTAACACCCAAACCTAACCCTAACCTTAACCCCAAACCTAACTCCTCAATCTCAAATTCTAACCCTAATTCTAACCCCAACACTAAACCTAACTCCTAAGCTTAAAATAACCTTTATCCTTGTGGGGACTGGCGAAATGTCTCCACTTGTCCCAATTGTCCTTGTCTTTACCATCCTTTTGAAGACAGAAACACACACACATGTATGAGCATGCATATCCACACACTCAACAGGACACCTTAGCTCATACACATGGGCTGTATGTACAGGACTACTGACACACACCCATACTATAGGAAACACACAAAATCACCACCTTGCGACCGTCACTGTAATCTGTGACAAGATGTGTCTCCTTAGCACACCGTAGGTAAACCTGTATGAAATTCCCTATTGGTGAGTTGAGTCATGGTCACTGTGTTCTAATCTACCACACCCAACTGCACCGAGGCACAGTGGCTAGGCCCAAAACCATTGCTAGATACAATCTGTGCTCTACTATGTTCACATGTTCAGACCAGCTCCTCAGAGCCTCATTTATGGATCCAGTTTTTCATAGTGGGCATTGAAAACGTATTATTCACTTCAGAAGGTCGCGCCGATTCAATTCCATATCACCCGCCAGAGAATGGGACTGAGCAGTAAGCCTGTGTTTTGTTGTTGGTGGTGTTTCTCTGGTCTTGCTGTTTGGGTCGGCCATTATAACCATGGCTGCGTCTCGTCCTTCAGTCATAAAGCCTCTAGTAATAATCTGCCCAGTGGTTCATGTAGCTCCTAGCCAGCCCATTTATGGAAGAGGAGGAGCTGGGGAGCCTGTTCTCAATGGGGAGGATATTGTTTAGAGGGACCTGAGATTGGGTCTCCTCTCCTCGGGGCTGGAGGACCAAACAAAGCTTTCACTCTTCTCCCTTTATGTAACCTCCAACACACACACACCCATCCTGACAACTCATAACCTATCCACATGGTGGGGAGTTTATGGATCTCAGTCTACATCTCACTCTTTTTTCTGATTGTTCTCCCTTTCCCTCACTCTCCCTCTCTTTCTCCCTATCCTTCTCTTTCGTAGTTGTCCTCTATCCCCTCCCTCCCTCCCTCCCTGTCTCTATTTTACATGTTCTTCATTTTTCATGTTCTTTATGCCCTTCTTTCTTTCTCTCTTCCTTCTTCTCAGTCCAGGGCCTGTAACTGTTCTGTCTGTGTTGTCCCTGGGTTTCTCTTTCTGGCATGTTCCACCCTGACAGCTATTCAGGACTTGCTTCTCTCTTTGGAATCAGAATGAGGAAGATGATCATTCTCGGTTGTGGTTGGGTTTCCTGGCTGAGGGCAAGTCCTCTGGATTTCACATGCCCCAGAGCCTTCTATTCTGGAAAACATCACCTTGTACTCTGGAATCCAGAGCCCTCTATTTAGAGAGCCTCTGCTAAATACTGGAAGCATCCTCTGTGTCATGACACTGTGGGGATATTATAGCCAGTGACGAATACATTTGGCTTCCTTTTCCAAATGAATGAAATCCAAATGAGTGTCCAACCTAAATCATTCAGATGATTTAATGTTTTGTTCTGGTCTATTCAAATATTATTCTAGCTCAGCTTGTCTTTACACATACATTCTCATTCACTGCGTATGTGTGTCCAAATGGGTCAATGTTGTGGCTGCTGGATAAATATCCCAAAAGCCAATAAAATGAGACAGGGCTAAGGCTTATGGGAACAATGGCTAGCTATAGAATTAGGTTTTGTTTCTCCCTGGCCTGATAAACACACACACCTACAGCCTGTGGACAAAACAGTCCATTAAACACAGCTCTGTGTTTAGAGGGTAATTCCACTGTAGCAGAGTGATGCTGACTCAGATTTAACACTTTAATATATATGCAAACAAAAACCAGTGATTGCTAAGCTAAACCATACAACACTATGCACAAGGACGACGTTTAACCATTTCCGCTGAAAGTTTACAAAGACACATTTACTCTGGGGGAAAAAACGGTAACAGAATGACGACACAAACAGTACAAACACAAAGTCATTCTGTTACCAAACTTTGCATCTGCGCTGTTCTTCATGTGTTACCTACCATCCCACTATAAGGCCCTATTGGTTTGTGGCAGTAAACTCTCTCTTTGTAAGCAGTATCTGTATCTTATTGCCCCAGTCCGGCTCCGGGTTGACCAAATGAACCAAATTACACAGATCTAGGATCAGATTTCCCTCCCACAATCTCAACCTTATCTGTTCAGGGGGAATTATATCTGATTCTGTGTCAGTGGTTAGAGGAAACTTCACCCACTCCCATTCATGCAGCACCTGAGGGAGGTGACCCATAGTGACTGCTTCAGGAGCACTGACGCTATACGCTTCACCGAGGTGACATAGCTACTCTGCCATTTATGGTAGTGCCACCAAGGAATGTCGCTAAAGAATGTCCTGTCTTGTGGACTCTCTTTTGAATGCCTTTGTCTTGTTTTACAGAATGACTAAATAGTTCCTGAGTCACTCAAAAGACCTGGATATTCCCTGGGTTACATTGATAGCTGCTCAAGTAGCTTGGTCTCCTAAGAGACAGACCTGGGACTGCAACGGCACTCAATTCAGCTGTGGAGAATGTATGTGATGTCAGCTCTGAAAGCATCTGGAAACCAGTTAGGTCAGTCAGACTCCAGAACTGGTCTTTCACTGACTGATAGATTGACACATATTAATGAGAAAAGACTAGAAAGCAGTTCTGTTAGTATGTTTGTTTGATTGTTCTGTATAAAGTGTATGTGATCACGTTCCTCATTGTCTTTTCATATTGTGTGTGTGGGGGGGGGTACCCTTAAGTACCCACAAGGATAGTAAAACAAGAAAATGTATGCCTTCTGAGGACATTTACCACATCCCAATGAGGACAAAGGCTATTTTAATCTTGGGGGTTAGGTTTAGGGTTAGTGTTAGAATTAGGGTTAGGGTAAGGGGTTAGGTTTAGGGTTAAGGTTAGGGTTAAGGCAAGGGTTAGTTTTATGTTAGGTGTTAGGGAAATGAGTCATTTTAATGGAAATATATTTTAGGTCCCCACGAGGATAGAAGAACATAACTAGGTGTGTGTGTGTGTGTGTGTGTGTGTGTGTGTGTGTGTGTGTGTGTGTGTGTGTGTGTGTGTGTGTGTGTGTGTGTGTGTGTGTGTGTGTGTGTGTGTGTGTGTGTGTGTGTGTGTGTGTGTGTGTGTGTGTGTGTGTGCGTGCATGTGTGTGTTTGCGGGCATAAGTATGTGTGTATGTATGTTTAAGTAGGCCCTTTGTACCAGGCCAGCTCACCTTGTTTGACTGAAGAGATAACACCTGTTCTGTAATGATGTTGAACAGCACTTGGGCAATTCCACGCTAACGGAATTATGATTTCAGATTTTTCTCTTTCAAGTGTATTCCAACACTAAAAACCATTGATTTCAAAGTTTAACAAACCATACAACTCTATGCACTTGAACTACTTTGAACCTATTACACAGAAATTTTCACAAAAACACATTTATGGGAAGAACTGTGCAGATACAAAGTTTGGTCTCCCTCAGGTTTTTATGCGACCACGTTTTACAAAAACTTTTAAATATCTGCTCAAAATTAAGATTCAAAGATGTCGGCAGAAAGAATGGGGTGTGACATGACACCTTGAGTTTAAAATGATATATTTTGGTTATTGAACTACAGTATGTGGATTTACATTCGGTAATGGAACTACATCATGGATCCCTGATCTGTACAAAGCAGAAATGCATAATTATGAATATCATTCTGTTCATGGCGATGTATCCTAAATAGGTACACAAAGGTTGAAATATGCAATATACTTATTTTGCATATTTGGACATTTTTCTACATACGGGCTATTTTTGTAATGAGCTTTGCCCCAAACAAGACCACATTTGGTTGGTTTGGTCCAGACCAAATCTTAACCAATCATAGACATCTATGTTTCATAAGTTTGAACATCACAGTAAAGCACAGTAGAGTACAGTAGATGAAGTAAGGTAAAGTAGATATGTTCAGTACAGTAAGGTACAGTAAAGTAGATATGTTCAGTACAGTAAGGTACAGTAAAGTAGATATGTTCAGTACAGTAAGGTACAGTAAAGTAGATATGTTCAGTACAGTAAGGTACAGTAAAGTAGATATGTTCAGTACAGTAAGGTACAGTATTGTAGATATGTTCAGTACAGTAGATGAAGTAAGGTAAAGTAGATATGTTCAGTACAGTAAGGTACAGTACAGTAGATGTGTTCAGTACAGTAAGGTACAGTAAAGTAGATATGTTCAGTACAGTAAGGTACAGTAAAGTAGATATGTTCAGTACAGTAAGGTACAGTAAAGTAGATATGTTCATTAGAGTATAATACAGTACATTATACCGTACTCTACTTTAACATGTCCTACTCTACTTTTCTTTACTATACAGTTATGTTCTGTACTGTACTGTTCTCAACTGTACAGTGCTGTCCAAACTTGTTAAACATAGTTGTCTATGATTGGTTAAGATTTGGCCCGGCCAGGGCGGACTGACCAAATTTCAACTACTTTTCAACATCCATGGATGTGCTGGGAGAGTTGCCATTAATTGGGGAGAGAAGAGAGAGAAATAGAGTGGGAGAGAGAGATGGAGAGAGAGATGGAGGGGTTTTCCAGACTGTTGTCACACCCTTGCTTTGACCACCATACGACAGAAAGAGAAAGAAAACAGTTATGAGCTGAACATAACAGTATGCCAGTGGAAGGGAGGACAGTAGCAGCTGACCCAACTGTGGTTTGGGATGACTATGATTTCCCATTGTAGCCAATTTAACTGCAGTCATTTTCTGTAATTCCGTTATCAATTTGGTTACAGAGTTTTAATCACTTAATAATTAATAAACAAATCTGATATCAGTAAAAACAATACAACTATTTGATAGGTCTACCTTTACTTTTTACTTCTGTGAACTTTCCTTATCCTCCCTCATCCTCCCTCAAGAAATTTGAAAATATCTTAAATATATGTGGGTTTTTGGTAACGGAATTACAAGGCACAAGGCAAAGTTTCTTAAATTTACAGAAGGCAAATAGTTTCTCCAAAACAAAGTATAAGTGTTGATATTAGTTGGCAGGGGTCTTCTACATTTATTGTGTTTTGATTTATTTCTAATACCTTTTTAAGACTTTTTCTGGTAGGTGTTTTATAAGACCCCTTTTCCATCTGTTTGACCAGAATTCAAAGCATTTGCTTATTCCACATTTTTAGGGTGGAAAATTGTTGGAAAATGTATATGCCTTAATAATAAACTCTTAGCTTTCATTTGACACCCAATTTGACATGCTCCTCTAAACGTCATGTTGGTGCTCAGGGGTTCTTTTACATGGAAATGCACCACTTCAGAGGCTTGAATGAATAGTCGTCGTTGACCGTGGATAGCAGATAAAGAGAATATTGCTTTAGTGATGGTGTCACGTTCTGACCATAGTTCTGTTATTTTATTCTTTGTTTTAGTATGGTCAGAGCGTGAGTTGGGGTGGGCAGTCTGTTTGTTTTTCTATGTTGGTTTTTGTGTTCGGCCTAGTATGGTTCTCAATCAGAGACAGGTGTCGTTAGTTCTCTGATTGAGAATCATACTTAGGTAGCCTGGGTTTCACTTTTGGTTTGTGGGTGTTTGTTTCCGTGTGAGTGTTTGGACCACACGGTACTGTTTTGGTTTTGTTAATTCACGTCATCGTTTATTTTTTTGATTCAGTGTTCAGTGCTTTCTTTAATTAAAATCATCATGAACACTTACCACGCTGCGCTTTGGTCCAATCCTCCACAGACGAAGAGGAGGAAAGCCGTTACAGATGGGCAGTTTGACAATAGGCCTGTCTGTGTCTTTGGTAATAGTGCAGGGGGGTTGATTTATAAAGCCTGCAAGCAGCCATGTGCCCACACACACACACACACACACACACACACACACACACACACACACACACACACACACACACACACACACACACACACACACACACACTCTCAGAATCCTCAGAATAACTGAAGCCTACTCTTATGTAAGCAGCCTTTCCCCTAAACTCCAGCCTCTCTCTCTCTGGGTGTGGGTCCCTCCATTCCCTCCCTTCCTCCCTCCCCACAGTCCCTCATTAAAGCCTTTTATTCATCCCCCTGCCCTCCCTTCTCCTTCTCTCTCCATCCTCCTCTCCCTCCCCCAATTCATTTCTGTACAGAGGCTCTTTGGCAGCCCCCCCCCTGCTTTTCCCCCTACGTGCCCCGCTTCGCTTCTCCCCCTAATTGGTTGTGAGCCGTTGGTATACAAACACACACACACACACACACACACACACACACACACACACACACACACACACACACACACACTTCTGCATTACGGTCTTGTTGGTCATATGACTGTATAATCTGAAAAGGGGTTTATGGTGTAGCTGTTTTTCAGCTAAAACTGATTCTGTTTCCTCAGATAGAAAACCTAGTCAGCCTTAATCAAATGAACAACACTGGTTTGTTTAGTACTGTGACATCATGTTTTCTACAGTATGTGGAATGTGGATGTGTGTTGAGTAACATCAGGCCCAGCTGCAGTATCCAGTAGGAACAGAGATGAGATCATAGGCTTCTGATGCAAGGCTAATTGGGATTTAAGGCAGATGATTTTCTAATAGATGTGTTAAAATGAAAGCAGGGCATTCTGACTGTGAGAGTTGATTGGCTGAGAGTTTAATTTAATCAAAGCTCATTGGTCGTGGTATGCAGGCTATGTGAGGTAGTTGTTTTCAGTGTGCTTGCCGTCAGTGCTCATTGGCTGTGACATTGAACCTGTGGAAGATAATTGGCTCAGCCTTGACAGTTTGTTTCTACCCTTTTGAGATGTTTTCTCCATCAGATAGCCAACTGCAGAATTTCACTGGCCCAAAAACTGTGTCAGAATAAAATACTTTCCCTCTTCACCCCTTCCCTGTTCGCTCGCTCCCTCTCTCGCTTCCCTCTCTCCCTCCCTCTTGTTCTTTCGCTCACACACACAGTGACAGCTCCTGGAGGGCTCTTTTCTCCTCCCTGCTCCCTCGATCCCCTCACATCCGTCCTCAGGGTCTGTCTTTCTCTCTTTTTCTCCCTCAGTAGATTTTACACCCTGTGGACTCTGGAAACTTAACCCTGCGTTCAAACTGCAGTCAACTCTGCCTTCAGTTAACCCTACGTTCAATCTTCTGTCAGTCCTTCCTTCAGTTAACCCTGCGTTCAAACTGCAGTCAACTTTATTCAGTTCAACTGTCACTTCTTGTCATTCCGAGCCTTCATCAGGACCACCCGACGCTGCGAGGAGTACTTGTTCTTCCAGGAGCGCTGTGCCCTATGGTGTTGTGTTCGCTGAAGCATGTGTGTGTGTGCTCCATAGGCTTGGCGTTAGCTGGACTCTCTCTCCTCTCTGTAGGCTGTGTGATCAGTGAAGCATGGATTCAGCAGAGCTGCTGCTCTATCAGTCTCTCAGGCTGCCAGCAGGACAGGCTGATAGCAGGACAGGCTGATAGCAGGGTCTCCCAGGGCTGTGGACTCCGTGGTGACTGTGGTCTCTGGATTTCGTTCTCTGTCTGAAAGTGGGGTCTGGTGTTGGATGGCTGGTTGAGCAGTGGACTCTGCTTGTGATGAAGGCCCTGTGCTGGACAGTGGACTCTGCCTCAGTGGATCAGCCTTGATACATTCCTTTGGCTTCTTTGTCTAGTGGACCTTAGACCCTCTTTTTTTATTCCCTGTGTGAAGTGGACTTTGTTCCAAGAGGACCTGTCAGTGAGTCTGTCCAATGTGGCTGTGGCCATCTCCTATGGGCCAGACTGATGCCTCCTTTCCCTCTGAGGTGTATATGAGGCTGTGTGAGGCTCCATGCACCCCCCCATCATGGAGGTCATCTTCAACCTGATAACTGCTGACCCCTCTCCACCTCCTTCCCCCACAACCGTGAGTCTCCATCTGTATACAGCGTGTGCCTGTGTGTGTGTTCATCTGTTGGACCTCACAGCATGTGCACGTACATCTCTAAATGTTGTCATTCATTTAATATGCATGTGTTCACATCCATGTGGGTATCCCTCCAAATGCAGAGTCTATGAGTGTTAATGTGTATACAATGTGTCAAAGTGTCCTTGCATTACATGAACCAGTACATACCTATGTTGAAATCCTAACAGCGCATTTGATTTAAAAGCTGTGAGTTGCGGGTAGAGTCCAGAGGCCTGTACTGAGAGGCTTTGAGAGGACGTCATGGGGACTGAAAGCCTGTGTTGTGATGGCTGGGCTGGGCTAAGCCATAATGTTTCAACAGGCTCCCAGTTTAGTTTAGTTTAGTCTTGTGTGGTTTTTTTCCTGTTGGAAGTGGACACAACAGGCTTTTCTCCCAGACCCTCTGAATTCTTCAACACAACAAAAGTTAGCTGCTGGTGAGCTTGGTGGGTGTGTGTGTGTGTAAATCACTGCATGCCCAGCGTCACACAGAGTTATGTAATTGTCCCTAGCTATTGAATGGACCTCATTGTTGTCCGATTGGAACCCCTTAAAGGCACACAAAAAGCGGATTTCCATTCAAAACTGTCCTTCCTCAATATCAGAGCTGCTTAATTTGGCAGGGCTGGGTGGGAACTGAGACCATCAGGAAAGAAGAGGAGAGGAGGAAAAAGGGAAGAAAAGAGCAAAGAGGGTATAGATTTGGAAGAAGAGCAGAAGAGGGATGAAGAGAGGAGAAGGGAAGAGAGGAGGAGAGTCATGAAGACTGGGGGAATGGAGAACGGGAGAGGAGAGGCATTGGGAACTTGTGTTGATGAGTTTGGCTTGCACTGCTCTAGAGAGGGGAATTCCAGATCCTAAGCCCAACAGTGTCTCCCAGTCTGCCAACTCATAGTGAGCTATGCAGTAAGATCTCCCTAGTCCTAGAATAGCCCTACACTGTAAGGTCTGCTGTGTACATTCTACTGCTAAATCATTTATTAAGATCATTTTGACATGGAACACTCACATGCTCTGATGTTCTAGCTAGACTTTATTCAGGTGTCCTGAGGTCTTGGCACACTCACACACTCACACACTCACACACTCACTCACTCACTCACACACACATCAGTCTTGTCAGTTCTAATCAGTCCTATCAGATCTGTGATCTCTCTGAGTCAAGAATAGACCCACATTCACAAAACATGGAAACTTTTCTTAACCTGTGAATGTTTCATTGAAACATATTGTATCTTATCAATTTTTGAGAAAGACTGCCGATATGACAGAGGTTGAGTGACTAATGTTCTTGTGAATCCTTTGTGTCTCTGTAACTCTTTTGGGCTGTTTACCAGAACAGTTAGGAGGATGGAGATTATTTGTTGTGTTTGGTGTCATGACTGAGTGATCAAGTTTCAGCTGGATTAATCATACTGTAATTAAAGATGGGTTTCTATGGCAACCCGTAAGATTATGTTCATTTCCCACCGTTATCAGATGCAAACATGTTGAATGAAGAAGTGCTAGAATTTCTCATTAGCACACACAAACATATGGACATAAAAACTGCCAAATATGCAAAGCAAGGCTAAAGAACGTAAAATGTAATGCGAGGTAAAGACCACCCTCAAGACTAGATCAGTATAAAAGACCACAGGCCTCATTTATCAACCGTGCGTATGCTCAAATCTGTGCGGAAACTATTTCCATGCGGTGTGAGATAAATCAATATGAATGTTTGCTTGAGAGTGTGTGAATTTACTCAAAGCCATTACTATGCATAGGCCAAGTGGTGGGAAAGGGAAGTGCTTGTCAAACGTACCCTAGTGAATGGGGAAAATATATGTTGAAATTGTGAGTAATAATACAAATATTTTTTAAGTGATTTCATTATATTTCCATTGTGATTTCATGCAACATATTGTGACAGGTTATATCATTTTATTTGAACACTTCCATGCATTTGTTACAATAATCATCCATATGAAGTGCAGTCATTTGTTAAATTAGAGGCACGTGTGAAAGTGAAACCATTGAAATGCTATAAAAGACTGAGATAATGGGAAATCAAATGAGATGAGATGGCTGATCTTGCTCTGTTGAAAGATTTGGCATTTATCAGAGATGGTTGATCTTTCTCTGTTTTGGCAATTCACAGAGAGCCTGTTTTTAGAGACAGGTGGGACTTTTTTTTGCAGAAGGTACAGATTGACTTATCAGATATCGTTTCCAAAACCAATCTTATAGGATTGTTGCGAGGATTTAAGACCTACTTTAGAAAGGCACATGTCATTCCAGTGCACATCCAAGTGCTAATCAACCATCAGGTTTTTGTCAAAGGGCACTTTGATCAGCATCTTACAGCCCTCGATAAGCCAATGTTTTGGATGCAAACATCAGAAAAATGAACAGTTACATAACAATTTCCATACACCATCGCACCACAGGTTGAAGTCTAGGTTTTTGCTTGCCATTCATGGGTTCCCAAATACAAATGGAGCAATGATTGGTTATGTGATGCGCAAAAGAATGAATGAATGTGGTGGTCAGGTGGAACGCACGACTTGTTCATCCTGCAGAACAGCAATGATGACCTATAGGCCTACACTCTCAGAAAAAAGGAGCTATCTAGAACCTGAAAGTTTCTTTGGCTGTCCCCATAGGATAACCATTTGAAGAACACTATTTGGTTCCAAGTAGAACAGTTTAGGTTCCAGGTAGAATCCTTTTTGGTTCCATGCAGAACCCTTTCCACAGAGGGTTCTACATGGAGCTAAAAAGGGTTCTACATAGAGCCAAAAAAGGTTATTCTATGGGGACAGCCGAATAAACCTTTTGGAACGCTTTTTTTTAAGAGTGTACAGGAGGGAGTTGTTGAGGATGGATGATTTATTGGTGAGTGTTGCCTACTCATTTGAGGTATATTTACCATTGCTAAAGCAACTTGAATTGTCCTAATGGTCCTCTCTTTGTAGCTATGTTTTATTTCTACTGGTCAAGCCACAACTGAGCGAGCCAAATAAAACCTTTTGGTTGTATTCAATCTCTGACACTAGCACCTCTCTTTAAGTCTCTTAAAAGTTTTTTTTGTTAGCTTTTTTTGGTTGCGCCATTGTATTTCATGATATGGTTGTTGTATATTCCCACAGGCTTTAAATGGATGATTTTGACCATATATGGTTAATTAGAGGTGTTTTGGAATTAAAATTGTCAAGGTTGTGGGCAAGAACTGAGGCTGAGAACAATTGATATTTATCAATGGTTATCTCCTACTGGTGTGCGTATGATGCTTGTAGGGTTGTTTAATAAATCACACTTTTTCATTGTGTTCTAATGTTCTATTCCATTTGTAAGTAGTATTTTAGAATAGGCAATATTGATAAATGAGGCCCCAGATGAGTAAATATCTGACATGGGGTGGATCTGGAGATGGCCTCTCACGTCAGCATCTCTCTGTTGCCTGCGCTCCCCGCTTGTTCCATCAAACCCTTGCAACTTATCCAGAACGTCGCAGGCCGCCTAGGGTTCATCCTTCTTCAAGACCCTGGTGCTTTGCTACAGAGCAGCAAGGGGAACTGCCCCTCCCTACCATCAGGCTATACTCAAACCCTACAACCCAACCTGGGTACTCTGTTCTGCCACCTCTGGTCTCTTGTGCACCCCACCCCTATGGGAGGTCGGCTCCCACTTAGCCTAGACAAAGGTGTGAAATGTGGTTGTCCCACCTAGTTATCTTTAGATGGAATGCACTAATTGTAAGTCACTCTGGATAAGAGCGTCTGCTAAATGACTAAGATGTAAATGACCCAGAAGCCATTAGGGGTCTTTCCTGGTGTCCATCAGGCAGGTCAACCAGATACTAGTAAGATTAGTGTTTATCTGTGGGGCGTGGGTCCACCCAAACCTTCCCCCAGCCTCCCTAACAGGGTGTGCCTGTTTGTCCAGGGACTGGTTGGTTGTGTAATAGCTACTGATCCAGGCAAAGCCGGTCAGCACCCTAAGAAACCAGGACTGGCTTACAAAGATCCACCACAGGCCTGGGAAATGTCATAATCCTACACACACACACACACACACACACACACACACACACACACACACACACACACACACTACAACACTAATGTTTATAAAACACACACCGCACGCAGTAGGACCACATTCCGACCCCGCAGGTCAGGACCGTGTCTTACAGTAAGTGTTTTTTTTATTTTTTTATTTCACCTTTATTTAACCAGGTAGGCTAGTTGAGAACAAGTTCTCATTTGCAACTGCGACCTGGCCAAGATAAAGCATAGCAGTGTGAACAGACAACACAGAGTTACACATGGAGTAAACAATTAACAAGTCAATAACACAGTAGAAAAAAAGGGGAGTCTATATACATTGTGTGCAAAAGGCATGAGGAGGTAGGCGAATAATTACAATTTTGCAGATTAACACTGGAGTGATAAATGATCAGATGGTCATGTACAGGTAGAGATACTGGTGTGCAAAAGAGCAGAAAAGTAAATAAATAAAAACAGTGTGGGGATGAGGTAGGTGAAAATGGGTGGGCTATTTACCAGTAGACTACGTACAGCTGCAGCGATCGGTTAGCTGCTCAGATAGCACATGTTTGAAGTTGGTGAGGGAGATAAAAGTCTCCAACTTCAGGGATTTTTGCAATTTGTTCCAGTCACAGGCAGCAGAGTACTGGAACGAAAGGCGGCCAAATGAGGTGTTGGCTTTAGGGATGATCAGTGAGATACACCTGCTGGAGCGCGTGCTACGGATGGGTGCTGCCATCGTGACCAGTGAACTGAGATAAGGCGGAGCTTTACCTAGCATGGACTTGTAGATGACCTGGAGCCAGTGGGTCTGGCAACAAATATGTAGCGAGGGCCAGCCGACTAGAGCATACAAGTCGCAGTGGTGGGTGGTATACGGTGCTTTAGTGACAAAACGGATGGCACTGTGATAAACTGCATCCAGTTTGCTGAGTAGAGTGTTGCAAGCAATTTTGTAGATGACATCGCCGAATTCGAGGATCGGTAGGATAGTCAGTTTTACTAGGGTAAGTTTGGCGCCGTGAGTGAAGGAGGCTTTGTTGCGAATAGAAAGCCGACTCTTGATTTGATTTTCGATTGGAGATGTTTGATATGAGTCTGGAAGGAGAGTTTACAGTCTAGCCAGACACCTAGGTACTTATAGATGTCCACATATTCAAGGTCGGAACCATCCAGGGTGGTGATGCTCGTCGGGCATGCGGATGCAGGCAGCGATCAGTTGAAAAGCATGCATTTGGTTTTACTAGCGTTTAAGAGCAGTTGGAGGCCACGGAAGGAGTATTGTATGGCATTGAAGCTCGTTTGGAGGTTAGATAGCACAGTGTCCAAGGACGGGCCGGAAGTATATAGAATGGTGTCGTCTGCGTAGAGGTGGATCAGGGAATCGCCCGCAGCAAGAGCAACATCATTGATATCTACAGAGAAAAGAGTCGGCCCGAGAATTGAACCCTGTGGCACCCCCATAGAGACTGCCAGAGGACCGGACAGCATGCCCTCCGATTTGACACACTGAACTCTGTCTGCAAAGTAATTGGTGAACCAGGCAAGGCAGTCATCCGAAAAACCGAGGCTACTGAGTCTGCCGATAATTATATGGTGATTGACAGAGTCGAAAGCCTTGGCAAGGTCGATGAAGACGGCTGCACAGTACTGTCTTTTATCGATGGCGGTTATGATGTCGTTTAGTACCTTGAGTGTGGCTGAGGTGCACCCGTGACCGGCTCGGAAACCAGATTACACAGCGGAGAAGGTATGGTGGGATTCGAGATGGTCAGTGACCTGTTTGTTGACTTGGCTTTCGAAGACCTTAGATAGGCAGGGCAGGATGGATATAGAGGGTCCAGATTGTCAAGCCCAGCTGATTTGTACGGGTCCAGGTTTTGCAGCTCTTTCAGGACATCTGCTATCTGGATTTGGGTAAAGGAGAACCTGGAAGGGCTTGGGCGAGAAGCTGCGGGGGGGGGGGCGGAGCTGTTGGCCGAGGTTGGAGTAGCCAGGCGGAAGGCATGGCCAGCCGTTGAGAAATGCTTGTTGAAGTTTTCAATAATCATGGATTTATCGGTGGTGACCGTGTTACCTAGCCTCAGTGCAGTGGGCAGCTGGGAGGAGGTGCTCTTGTTCTCCATGGACTTCACAGTGTCCCAGAACTTTTTGGAGTTGGAGCTACAGGATGCAAACTTCTGCCTGAAGAAGCTGGCCTTAGCTTTCCTGACTGACTGCGTGTATTGGTTCCTGACTTCCCTGAACAGTTGCATATCGCGGGGACTATTCGATGCTATTGCAGTCCGCCACAGGATAAGAGCGTCTGCCAAATGACTTAAATGTAATGTAAATGTAATCGACCTGGCCCGGGTATCCTGGAAGGACATTGACCTCATCCCGTCAGTTGAGGATGCCTGGTCATTCTTTAAAAGTAACTTCCTCACCATTTTAGATAAGCATGCTCCGTTCAAAAAATGCAGAACTAAGAACAGATACAGCCCTTGGTTCACTCCAGACCTGACTGCCCTCGACCAGCACAAAAACATCCTGTGGCGGACTGATGACCAGTTAGCTGAAGACCGCTAGCATAGCTGGTAGTTAGCTGGCTAGCTTCAGTTGAGGGGTTCCGGTTCCGAAGTAAATATAAATACTTTAGGAAAAAAATTAGCTACATTGGGTGAGGCGGGTTGCAGGAGAGTATTTGGAAGCTGAGGTTTAGCAAAATGATTTAAAAGATATGCAAAGAAAAAATATGTAAAAACGAAAAAAGACGATATATATATAAGGGACAAGGGACACGACACGTCTTACTGCTACGCCATCTTGGACCACATGTCAAGTCCAGCTGATTTGTACGGGTCCAGGTTTTGCAGCTCTTTCAGAACATCTGCTATCTGGATTTGGGTAAAGGAGAACCTGGAGAGGCTTGGGCGAGTAGCTGCGGGGGGGCTGCAGGGAGGGGGGGGGTTCACTGGTGGGGTCATCCTCCTCTTATAGAAGTAGTCTTGTCATCTTTCCTCTGCCCTCTCTCACCTCTCCTCTTATAGAAGTAGTCATGTCATTTTTCCTCTGCCCTCTCTCACCTCTCCTCTTATAGAAGTAGTCTTGTCATCTTTCCTCTGCCCTCTCTCACCTCTCCTCTTATAGAAGTAGTCCTGTCATCTTTCCTCTGCCCTCTCACCTCTCCTCTTATAGAAGTAGTCATGTCATCTTTCCTCTGCCCTCTCTCACCTCTCCTCTTATAGAAGTAGTCCTGTCATCTTTCCTCTGCCCTCTCTCACCTCTCCTCTTATAGAAGTAGTCCTGTCATCTTTCCTCTGCCCTCTCTCACCTCTCCTCTTATAGAAGTAGTCCTGTCATCTTTCCTCTGCCCTCTCACCTCTCCTCTCGACGCCACTTACTCTTCTCCTCTCTGTATTCCCCTTCTCAAACCTCCCCTGTTACACTTATCTACACAAAGACACATTCCTATCAACATTTCTGATTCCGATTTTGATGTGGTGGGTTCTGGGAGATTGAATTTAAGCATATTTAGTTGAAGTCTAGATGTGTAGAGAAAGTGATTCAGGTGTAGATATTACATAATCATGTGAAATCCTTGTTAAGATATGGATATGAAGTTGGGTTTTCTTCTGTTATGTTTAGCACTGGGTCATGAGGCTTGAATAAATATCAGTTATGAAATTCTACTGCAAATGTATATTTAGAATCAACTGTATTACAGCATGACTTTGGCCAACTTTACACCTGGGCTTAAACTGTTTGGAATGTCAACATTGTTGACCTAGAATGAAGCCACAACACTAGTCTCTCTCTCTCTCTCTCTCTCTCTCTCTCTCTCTCTCTCTCTCTCTCTCTCTCTCGGGTTTCCCTCACAATCTCACATGCAGCAAAGGTACAATGATCTTCTGGGTTCACCTTACTGTATGCTCTGATAAGTGTGATACATGCACTAAACTTGAGCCTGCAGATGGCCAGAGACATTACACACTCTTAGAAAAAAGGTACTATCAAGACCCTTAAATGGTTCTTTGGCTGTACCCATAAGTGAACCCTTTGAAAACCCTTTTTGGTTGCAGGTACAACCCTTTTGGGTTCCATGTAGAACCCCTTTTACAGAGGGTTCTACATGGAACCAAACAGGGTTCTATCTGGATCCCAAAAGGGTTCTCCTATGGGGACAGCGGAAGAACCCTTTTGGAACCCTTTTTTCTAAGAGTGCAGATAATGCACATGAAATGGGGAACTGCAATTCACTTCGATTTTTGCACTTACCCACTTACTGGTATGTGCACTGATAAGGAATCGACTTATGGCTGACACGTTAGTTAGGCCAGAGCTACAGGGAATAAATAGGTCCAATCTATGACACACATACTCTATATCACACCATATTATGTACACTATATCATATTGGAACCTATGATGCAGTCAGGGATAAACTTTGCACTATAATCTGAACTGTATGTGCTGTGTGCATGTGTACTGTATACAGACAGAGATATACTCCGTCTAGGTGTAAACAGTAAGGTGTGCTCATCACAGTTGTATTGAGTTTGGAGTGAGTATATTTTCTCAGTGGCCAAGTACATCTATCTAGCTCTCTCTTTCTCTTTTTCACTCTCTTTCTCTCTCTCCCTTCCTTCCGCTCTCTGAAGAGATGTTGGCTCAGACTCGGATCATATCTAAATGACTGAATTTCACACTCCAGATTAGTTTCATAACCTTTTACCCCTTGCTTCTGTGGATCAGATGGAACACTGTCACTATGGTAATGTGTTCTGAGTTGGTGTGGATCTCTAGGGCATTTGGAGGAATCTGCTTTTATACAGCCCTTATTAGAGTCTGTCCTCCCTTCTAGCTCATAAATTGTTTATCAAGATAAAATGTAGGTCATACTCTGATAGAGGAGATGGTCATTATGGAATAATGACAGATTATCATGCTCCTTTTGCTGGTGTGTGTGTGTGTGTGTGTGTGTGTGTGTGTGCGTGTGTGTGTGTGTGTGTGTGTGTGTGTGTGTGTGTGTGTGTGTGTGTGTGTGTGTGTGTGTGTGTGTGTGTGTGTGTGTGTGTGTGTGTGTGTGTGTGTGTGTGTGTGTGTGAGAGATAGCCCCATGCGTTCTTGCATCTGTACCACTTATATAGTCTTGCTTAGTGTGCATTTTTGGCCAGGTTTATGGGGTGGATGGATTACTCCTGTGCCAGTCTGTGAGTGTCTCTGAGCTCCTCCTTATCACAGGAAAGCTTGTATCTCTGCGTTGCTTTTCAGGGAACTCTAGGTTCACTGTGGTCAGCTGACTCAACCATTGCTTGGCCTCTCCTTTATCTATCTCATAGTTAGCGGCCAGATAGTTATTTTAGTGGGCCGTTTCCAAGGCCACAATTAACCCGTGTCATCATATCTTTGATCTCACTTCTGCAGTTAAAGATATGTAGCCTCGTCTTATCATTGATGACGCACTAGTGGCCTATTGTATGGGGGGGGGGGGGGCACTGTACTGAGCTGTATATAAAAAGCTTGGGCCTCGTAATCATATTCCAGGTGGCTGAGAATGATGAGTGGAGTAGTTGGTGAGATGCAGCAGTGACCATGATGTTGCGTCAAAAGTGTTCATAATGGATATTGGACAAACGGATGATCTAGATAAAGGCCTGTGGATTCTCAACAGAACACATCATGTAAGTATATGCGTTATTGTAACATTGACTTGTAAAATGCCCCTACCCAGGTCACTAATCAACGTCTAACAACAAGTAGATATGTGATGCCAGTCAAATGCGTTAAATGTAACATTCGATGCCATTGCTGCCCTACTCTATGCACACGGCAGAAAAGAGTTCTCTGATTCATATCCTTGTCAGTCGGTGGCGTGACTCAAATGGGACTTTTCACTTCAGCTCAGGGCCGGCTCCAGGCATAAGCGACAATTAGCTTAGGAACTCAGTTCAACTTACAGTTGAGCGTTAGAATAGTAGAATACACAAGGTGTAAGTTCAGAATGTGGTTGTGGATCATCAGTTTTTCTCTTGTTTTGTCAGTCACTGACAGTCACTCAATTAGCCATGTCAGCTAACAATTCTTACATTGGTAAGTTAGTCTAGCCAGTTATCATGGCCGAATACTGAGCGGGCACGCATGGCATGTGCCCAGGGGCCCTGACCTCCAGGGGGCTCTCATTGATTTTGTAAGTCACTCTCACTCAGATATCATTAACATGGCATAAGTCATTGCAAAATGGTTAGAATTAGCTTTAAAACGGAAAAAAAAATCAAATTTTCCCCATAGCAAAATGAGTAGAATTTCTGTCCTAATAACACGCTTGTTTTCTTCTTGGGCCATTAAGTACTCATTATAAGATTTATAATTGGTTTAGTTACCTATCTGAGTAATCACGACATAGAGGCTGCTGAAGGCCTATGGCAGGGATCATCAACTAGATTCAGCTGCGGGTTTTTTCTTGGCCTGGGGGCCAGCAAATCATTTGTAGACTGCAGATTGACTGAACAGATATTCATATTAGACTAAAACATAATCATTTCAAATCTTGCTTACATTTGTATATGATCACATATATCTTTCACTATTATGTATGGGAAAGGTCTGGAACAGATTTCCTAAATGGAAATCACTTGGAGCTGATTTGCTGGTGTTTTTATGACCAACTATTATTATTATTGTTATTATAATTATTATTTTCAGAAAACTTTGGGGGGGGGGGGCAAATAATAATCCTTGCCAGTTGGGGAACCCTGACTTACAGTATAGGTTCAGTGAGACTGATCCACTGACACCTCACAGTTCAGCTGTCACGAGTCGCTTCCAATTCCCACCACTGGTGATTCATGGTAGCCGTAACATCTGTGAAAACGAAGAATGCACTTGGCATCTGAAATGCACCCGATCAAAGGCATGGGCATCAACGGCACTCCACAGGGGGCTTTTTCACACTTTGTTGTTGTGTGTGTGGGTGTGTGTGTGCGTTTGTGCGGCATATCTGAAGATGTTAGCCTGGTTGAGTTTGCCCCGCTGACACCTCTCTTCAGCGGCAGCTTGGCACAGAGAGAGAGGCAGAATGAGGGACAGGCAGAGATTTGATACAATCTCATTTCCACACCCAGCAATTTGTGCATTGTTCTGCCTTCTGCACTCTGTTGGTCAGTTTCTCCACCTCTGAGTTAATGACTGTTTTATCAACTGTTTTCAGAATGGAATGATTAAACCCAGATTAAGTTGGGTTTTTATAGAAATAGTTATAACACCAGGGGTTTGTTTCTGTAAATGGGCTACATGTAAAGGTCAAAAAGTTTTGGAGAGGTCAGATTTTATTTTCCTTTCCCCCTTTTTTGGAGAACATCCTATGTTCCATTTTTTCTGAGAAACCATTTGCATTGTGCAAGTCTTGTCTTTGCCCTTGAGATTGAGCAATCAATATTTCGCAAACTGATGTTGAGGATATGATTAATATTCTAATGTGACAGTGAAACAGAGAATATTGAGAAAGAAACTAATATTGAAGCTAAACTGGGATACTGTGTTCAAATGAGGAATGCATTTCTCCCCCCTCATAGCCATTCATATTTATCTTGAGACATACAATCCTTTTGTTCAACTCAAACATTTAAAAAATATATCTCTCTATGTACCTGAATTTACCAAGTTGCTTGATATAAATAAACATGAACAATCGATCTATGTCGCTGACTAAAGTACTGTTTTTGAACACTATCATCGGGACACGAGTGGTTAATGGTTGACGTTTGAGCACCTCTTGCACTTGGCTCGAGGCGGGATTGGAGGATGATGTCACCTATGTCGCGCGACGGGGAGCGTCGGGGAGTGGGAGGAGCGTCGGGGAGAGGAGGATAGCCAGTTTCAGGTACACTTCAACTTTCATAAGTTTGGAGTGTTGTGTTGTGAGAAACCGGCAAAGCCTCGGAGCGGGATACATTGGGATTTTATAAAAGAAGCTGCTGGACAGATGAAAACTGGCTACGGGAATAAGGGAAAATGCATTGGGAACAAGTACTCCGATTGACGAATGGCAAGGTGAGATAGATTAGATTTTGGTTTCGATGTCCCTTGTCCTTTTAAATGTAGCCTATCAGGTGTCTTGGTTTCAATAGACTGCGCATTGTAGTTTTGTAAAGGTGTCTCAAACGCCGGAAGCTGTGGTTACAGTGTGGTGCCTGTGCTCAATTAGTCATTTGTGCAGGCAGGTGAGCAACTGGCCGGTTTTGTATGTCTCAACTTCGACGTGCAAATACTTCCCAGTAAGCAAAACGAAGTTCAAAATACGTATTTTAGACGTATTTTCTAGACTTTGACATCACGTGCATTTCAGGTTTTAATTGAAAGGCTTGAAGACTATTTTCTAGATGTCGAAAATATGTCTTATACACAAATTTAAAAAATCTTAAATTAGTGTTGAATATTGGTATTTTCAGTATATCGAAAATACGTACTTTCCGGACATCGAAGCGACCTCTTATATGGACTTTGAAAAGACGTCCTTTTAGAACTTTGAAAATACACATTTTTGGGATGTTGAAAATATGCATGTTTCAGTCATTGATTCAAATTTGAACTACACATACATTCTGAATTAAGTAATCTTTCAATCATTCAATCGCAATAATATAGAAAAGAGGAGCCAACCATACATGGCGTCGGAATATATATTATTGCTCCCACCTGCAACTTTCCATTTGCACTTAAGTTACAGAATACTTCATCTACAATAACATTCTCAGTAACGGTTACATATGTCTTTTATTATCTTACTATGATATATTGTTGTTTATCTACCTTAGTTGAATGCACTGTCAGTCGCTCTGGATAAGAGTGTCTCCTGAATTACCAAAAATTAAATGTAAAAACAAACACTTGTAAAGCATTAAAGCATGCTGGGTATTATTCTAACGATCTCCTCCCCAAACAAGTGGGTCTGGTTGGTACAGACCAGATCCAAATCTTAACAAATCTTAGATGTCTAGTGTACTACTGTACTAAAAAATGTAGTATTGTCAGGATACCCGAATTTTGACTTTGATACTGGTACCAGGTTTACTATCACAATACTCGATACCATCACGATACTCAATACCAAAATGATACCAAAACGATACCACAGCAAGAAAAGAAGGCATATTAGCCAAAGCCACGGAATGGCACTTGATCCAGACAGATAAACTCAGCTATTGCTCTGTTCAATCGTTGGGCATCTTTTGAGCTCAGTATCATTATATTTTATTACATAAACATTTTTCAGAGACAGCCATGTATGCATTAATGAATCAATTATACAATAATTCAATCAATTTGACTTGATTTTTACCCATATAATTTCATGATTGCAATCATTTATTTGAATGGTAAATCTCTATTGATAAACTGGGTGAATCAAGATGTAGCCTAGGCCTATCCACAATATAGGTGTAGGTATATTCAATATGAGTGTGTGCATGCATTTAATTATTGAGCTTGTTTTTGCTGATTTCATGGAGCTACAGATGTTTCCCTTCCAGATCAAATCAAAGAATCTATTTCCCTTCCAAATCAAATCAAACAATCTGTTTCCCTTCCATTTGAGACTTCATTTATTGTACTGATCAACAACATTTGTATAGAAGTAGCTTACTTTATAACAGTGTGCGCTGTCTCTTTAACCAGTAATGAAGGCATTCATGATGCAGTCATTTTGCTGAGACAATAGATCAGATTTGGCAGAGACCGAATAAGTGAATGAAAAGGTTTTTGGTGTTAATCAGCTTTGAAATCAGCCTACTTTTTGATTTGTTTGCCAATCAGATGAAAACATGACTGGTTGTGTTCATTTCACATTACAATTGTATACATTTCTACTGTTAAATTACAGTGGGGCAAAAAAGTTTACTCAGCCACCAATTGTGCAAGTTCTCCCACTTAAAAGGATGAGAGAGGCCTGTAATTATCATCATAGGTACACTTCAACTATGACAGACAAAATGAGAAAGAAAAAAAAATCCAGAAAATCACATTGTAGGATTTGTAATGAATTTAATTGCAAATTATGGTGGAAATAAACTTTTGTTATTGACCAAATACTTATCTCAATACTTTGTTATATAGCCTTTGTTGGCAATGACAGAGGTCAAACGTTTTCTGTAAGTCTTCACAAGGTTTTCACACACTGTTGTTGGTATTTTGTCCCATTCCTCCATGCAGACCTCCTCTAGAGCAGTGATGTTTTGGGGCTGTTGCTGGGCAACACCGACTATCAACTCCCTCCAAAGATTTTCTATGGGTAGGCCATTTTTTATCTGGAGACTGGCTAGGCCACTCCAGGACCTTGAAATGCTTCTTACGAAGCCACTCCTTCGTTGGCCGGGCGGTGTGTTTGGGATCATTGTCATGCTGAAAGACCCAGCCACGTTTCATCTTCAATGCCCTTGCTGATGGAAGGAGGTTTACACTCAAAATCTCACGATACATGGCCCCATTCATTCTTTCCTTTACACGGATCAGTCGTCCTGGTCCCTTTGCAGAAAAACAGCCCCAAAGCATGATGTTTCCACCCCCATGCTTCACAGTAGGTATGGTGTTCTTTGGATGCAACTCAGCATTCTTTGTCCTCCAAACACGACGAGTTGAGTTTTTACCAAAAAGTTATATTTTGGTTTCATCTGACCATTGCTCTCTAGCAATCTTCAGATGGGCCTGGACATGTACTGGCTTAAGCAGGGCGACACGTCTGGCACTGCAGGATTTGAGTCCCTGGCGGCGTAGTGTGTTACTGATGGTAGGCTTTGTTACTTTGGTCCCAGCTCTCTGCAGGTCATTCACTAGGTCCCCCCGTGTGGTTCTGGGATTTTTGCTCAGCGTTCTTGTGATCATTTTGACCCCACGGGGTGAGATCTTGCGTGGAGCCCCAGATCGAGGGAGATTATCAGTGGTCTTGTATGTCTTCCATTTCCTAATAATTGCTCCCACAGTTGATTTCTTCAAACCAAGCTGCTTGCCTATTGCAGATTCAGTCTTCCCAGCCTGGTGCAGCTCTACAATTTTGTTTCTGGTGTCCTTTGACAGCTCTTTGGTCTTGGCCATAGTGGAGTTTGGAGTGTGACTGTTTGAGATTGTGGACAGGTGTCTTTTATACTGATAACAAGTTCAAACAGGTGCCATTAATACAGGTAATGAGTGGAGGACAGAGGAGCCTCTTAAAGAAGAAGTTACAGGTCTGTGAGAGCCAGAAATCTTGCTTGTTTGTAGGTGACCAAATACTTATTTTCCACCACAATTTGCAAATAAATTCATTAAAAATCCTACAATGTGATTTCTGAATTTTTTTTCTCATTTTGTCTGTCATAGTTGAAGTGTACCTATGATGAAAATTACAGGCCTCTCTCATCTTTTTAAGTGGGAGAACTTACACAATTGGTGGCTGACTAAATACTTTTTTGCCCCACTGTATGTCTTTACTAAACTCAGCAAAAGGACCCTGTCTTTCAAGGATAATTTGTAAAAATCCAAATAACTTCATATATCTTCATTGTAAAGGGTTTAAACACTGGTTCCCATGCTTGTTCAATGAACCATAAACAATTAATGAATATGCACCTGTGGAATGGTCGTTAAGACACTAACAGCTTACAGACAGTAGGCAATTAGAGTACAGTAGAACAGTACATTACAGTACAATACACAGTACACAAAAAAGTAGAGTAAAGTACAGTTTAGTAGAGTACATTAGTCAAGTAGCGTACAATACAGTACACTATACTTTACTTTTCCTGCGTGAACGTGCCTTAGGCATGCTGCAAGGAGGCAAAGGGAGTGCAGATGTGGCCAGGGCAATAAATTGCAATGTCCGTACTGTGAGACACCTAGGACAGCGCTACAGGGAGACAGGATGGACAGCTGATCGTCCTCGTGGCAGACCACATGTAACAACACCTGCACAGGATCGGTACATCCGAACATCACACCTGCAGGACAGGTACAGGATGGCAACAACAACTGCCCGAGTTACTCCAGGAACGCACAATCCCTCCATCAGTGCTCAGACTGTCCACAATAGGCTGAGAGAGGCTGGACTGAGGGCTTGCAGGCCTATTGAAAGACAGTTCATCACCAAACATCACCGGCAACAATGTCGCCTATGGGCACAAACTCACCGTCGCTGGACCAGACAGGACTGGCAAAAAGTGCTCTTCACTGACCAGTCGTGGTTTTGTCTTACCAGGGGTGATGGTCGGATTTGCGTTTACCGTCGAAGGAATGAGCGTTACACTAAGGCCTATACTCTGGAGCAGGATTGATTTGGAGGTGGAGGAGACTGAGCTTGTTGTCATTGCAGGCAATCTCAATGCTGTGCATTACAGGGAAGACATCCTCCTCCCTCATGTGGTACCCTTCCTGCAGGCTCATCCTGACATGACCCTGCAGCATGACAATGCCACCAGCCATACTGCTCGTTCCGTGCGTGATTACCTGCAAGACAGGGATGTCAGTGTTCTGCCATGGCCTCCGAAGAGCCCGGATCTCAATCCCACATGAGCACGCCTGGGGCCTGTTGGATCGAAGGGTGAGGGCTACGGCCATTCCCCCCAGAAATATCCGAGAACTTGCATGTGTCTTGGTGGAAGAGTGGGGTAACATCTCACGGCACTGGCAAATATGGTAGCAAATATGGTGCACTGGCAAATATGGTGCAGTCCATGAGGAGGAGATGCACTGCAGTATTTAATGCAGCTGGTGGCCACACCAGATACTGACTGTTACTTTTGATTTTGACCTCCCCCTTTGTTCAGGGAAACATTACTCCATTTCTGTTAGTCACATGGCTGTGGAACTTGTTTAGTTTATGTCTCAGTTGTTGAATCTTGTTATGTTCATACAAATATTTTGCTGAAAATAAACACAGTTGACAGTGAGAGGATGCATCTTTTTTTTGCTGAGTTTATTAGACCCATAAAAAATAGATTGCTCCCTTGAATGTCGTGGTATAATTCACACTCTGGACTCACTCTAAAATGGGTGTCAAAACAAAAACCAATGATTGCAAAGTTAAACCAACTACACAAGCACGTGGACTCCTTTTAATAATTTCCACAGAGAACTCTACAAACCACATTTACTTGAAGAACAGTGCAGATGTAAAGTGTGATAACAGAATTACGGTTTGTTTTGTTTGTCATCACTCTGTTACCAAACTTTGCATCTGCATTGGTTCTACATTGGTTTTGTAGAATTTGTGAAAATTGTTAAAAGTAGTCCTTGTGCATTGGTTTTTGTTAGACATAGATTTTAAAGGCCCACTGCAGTCAACCTGATTTCCTGCGTTTTTATATATATATTTCTACACTATGAGGTTGGAATAATATTTTGAAGATTCTGATAAATCCCTTTTAGTGTAAGAGCTATTTGAAAAGACCACCTGGAATTTCAGCCTGTTTTGATGGGATGAAGTTTTGGCATGCCTGGTAAATTAGTGTTGCAACCCTTTCTGCCAATAACAGCTCGATTTCAGTTTTCCCCTTCCACCTTAAACCACTCCCAGAAAGTCCTAGCAAAATTCCTGACAATTTGAATTGGGAAAAAATAACAATTTCCGTGGAATTGTTTAAAAGCAAAGGTTGTCTGTGTTCTACAGACATAGTCAGGTAGACCTAATCTGTGTGGAACAACTTTGACTCTAATCACAAATCCAACATCCTGTCAAACGTGATGAGCTGTAGGCACATTTTTGTGATTAGGTTCAATGATTATCCACCACCACTCATGATCAACCTTTTTGACTAAGCAGAAAGGTTCTATTTACTCTCTATTTTATATGCCATGCTACACAGTCAGTATTGATTCTGGGCATATGGAAGGAAATGGGTTATTTTTGTTGTAGAAATATTGTGATCATGAGTCACACACTTCAGAATGAGCTGACAGATAGTGGCCTCCCTTGCTGACACAGAGTCGAGTCTTTAGCAGAGGGGATTGCAGAAGAAGTCTCTCTTTCTCAGACCAGCATGTCAGCAAAACCTCAGGAATAACTGAGCTTCCTCAATATGCAACTTACACTTTTTAATCTCCCCCTCTTTTCTCCAGATTGAGCGGTTGGAGGTGAGTGGCTTGGCTCAGACCGCCCAGGCAGTGTTGTGTGGCGCTGATGGGTCGTTCCTCGGGGGTGAAGATGGCACCCCGGACCCCCAGCGTACCAAGCAGGCTATCGCCCAGCTGCAGCAGAAGATCCTCAAGCTCACAGAGCAGATCAAGATTGAGCAGACGGCCAGAGACGACAACGTGGCCGAGTACCTCAAACTGGCCAACAATGCTGACAAGCAGCAGAGTGCCCGCATCAAACAGGTGAGCATTGTTTTATGATCAAAGTTTTATTAGTTTTAATATGAAACCACAAAACTTCATGGAATGACAATACACAAGACAGTACTACTTTTACTGGATAACAGCTCTGCTAAATGATCGCATATATGACGACAATATACAGTTCCAGTCAAAATCTTGTAGGCACCTACTCATTCCAGGGTTTTTCTTTATTTTTAACTCTTTTCTGCATTGTAGAATAATAGTGAAGACTTCAAAACTATGAAATAAATAGTGTTTCAAAATAATGTTTCACAAATCAAAATATATTTTATATTTGAGATTCTTCAAAGTTGCCACCATTTGCCTTGATGAGAGCTTTACACACTGTTAATCACCTGGAATGCTTTTCCAACAGTCTTGAAGGAGTTCCTCCATATGCTGAGCAATTGTTGGCTGCTTTTCCTTCACTCTGCAGTCCAACTCATCCCAAACCATCTCAATTGGTTTGAGGTCGGGTGATTGTGGAGGCCAGGTCATCTGATGCAGCACTCCATCACTCTCCTTCTTGTTCAAATAGCCCTTACACAACCTGGAGGTGTGTTGGGTCATTGTCCTGTTGAGATATTCTTCCTCAGGCGAGCAAAACCTCGAGACTTCCTTAGATATTGTTCACCAGCTGTTGTTTACATATATGCATAGTCCACCAGCCATCGTCTTACCAGACACCGCTGTTCTATCCTGCTGATACAGTGTATAACCAGCCAGCTTTATGTTGATAATGTCATTGTTCAGCCATGACTCCATGAAGTATAAGATATTACAGTTTTTAATGTCCTGTTGGTAGTTTAATTTTCCTCGTAGGTCGTCGATTTTATTTTCCAATGATTGCATTTTAGCTGGAAGAACAGAAGGCAGGGGGGGGGGTTATTTGATTGCCTACGAATTCTCTGAAGGCAGCCCGACCTATGTCCTCTTTTTCTTCATTGTCTCTTCACGCAAATGACAGGGATTTTGGCCTGTTCCCGGGAAAGCAGTATGTTGTTCATTTCGGGCTCGTCAGACTCGTTAAAGGGGGAAAAAAGCTTCCATCTTCTGTATATCACCCTACCTTGTCACAACACAACTGATTGGCTCAAACACATTAAGAAGGAAAGAGATTACACAAATGAACTTTTAACAAGCCACACCTGTTTAATTGAAATGCATTCTATGATACTACCTCATGAAGCTGGTTGAGAGAATGCCAAGAGTGTGCAAAGTTGTCATCAAGGCAAAGGGTGGCTACTGTGAAGAATCTCAAATATAAAATATATTTTGATTTGTTTAACACTTTTTTGGTTACCTCATGATTCTATATGTGTTATTTCATCGTTTTGATGTCTTCACTATTATTCTACAATGTAGAAAGTAGTAAAAATATAGAAAAAGCCCTGAATGAGTAGGTGTGTCCAAACTTTTGACTGGTACTGTAAATCACCAAGATGTTGGGCTCAGGGACAGATCATCATTGTGTGTGTGTGTCAGCCAGTCTCCTTGTTTGTTATATTTCACTGAGCAAGAAGGGCTGATTTATCGAGTTACAATTTCTGTAACAAGCAGAGATATATGTGTACTATAAACACGTACGTGCTATAATATTTATAGTATGTTTATATATATATATATATATATATATACATACATACATACATACATACATACATACAGTTGAAGTCAAGTTTAAATACACTTAGGTTGGAGTCATTAAAACTCATTTTTCAACCACTCCACAAATGTCTTGTTAAAAACTGATTTTTTTGGCAAGTCGGTTAGGACATCTACTTTGTGCATGACACAAGTAATTTTTCCAACAATTGTTTACAGACAGATTATTTCACTTACAATTCACTGTATCGCATTTCCAGTGGGTCAGAAGTTTACATACACTAGGTTGACCGTGGCTTTAAACAGCTTGGAAAATTCCAGAAAAGTATGGCTTTAGAAGCGTCTGATAGGCTAATTGACATCATTTGAGTCAATGTGAGGTGTACCTGTGGATGTATTTCAAGGACTGCCTTCAATCTCAGTGCCTCTTTGCTTGACATCATGGGAAAATCGAAATGAATCAGCCAAGACCTCACAAAAATTGTAGACCTCTACAAGTCTTGTTCATCCTTGGGAGCAATTTCCAAACACCTGAAGGTACCACGTTCCTCTGTACAAACAATAGTACACAAGTATAAACACCATGGGACCACGCAGCCGTCATACCGCTCAGGAAGGAGACGCATTCTGTCTCCTAGAGATAAATGTACTTTGGTGCGAAAAGTGCAAATAAATCCCAGAACAACAGCAAAGGACCTTGTGAAGGTGCTGGAGGAAACGGGTACAAAAGTATCTATATCCACAGTAAAACAAGAAAATTATGTGGATATACTGAAGCAACATCTCAAGACACCAGTCAGGAAGTTAAAGCTTGGTCGCAAATGGGTCTTCGAAATGGACAATGACCCCAAGCATACTTCCAAAGTTGTGGCAAAATGGTTTAAGGACAACAAAGTGAAGGTATTGGAGTGGCCATCACAAAGCCCTGACCTCAATCCTATAGAAAATGTGTGGGCAGAACTAAAAAAGCGTGTGTGAGAAAGGAGGCCTACAAACCTTACTCTAGCTCTGTTGGGAGGAATGGGCCAAAATTCACCCAACTTATTGTGGGAAGCTTGTGGGAGGCTACTCGAAACGTTTCACCCAAGTTAAATATTTTATAGGCAATGCTACCAAATACTAATGGAGGGTATGTAAACTTCTGACCCACTGGGATTGTGATGAAAGAAATAAAAGCTGAAAGAAATGATTCTCTCTACTATTATTCTGACATTTCACATTCTTAAAATAAAGTGGTGATCCTAACTGACCTAACACAGGGAATATTTACTATGATTAAATGTCAGGAATTGTGAAAAACTGAGTTTAAATGTATTTGGCTAAGGTGTATGTAAACTTCCGACTTCAACTGTGTGTGTGTGTGTGTGTGTGTGTGTGTGTGTATATATATGTATGTATGTATGTATGTATGTATGTATGTATGTATGTATGTGTGTGTGTGTGTGTGTGTGTGTGTGTATGTATGTATATATGTATGTATATATATATATGTGTGTATATATGTATGTGTATATAAGTGTCCTATAACAGACACATAAGTGTCCTATATAACTGCAGGTGTTTGAGAAGAAGAACCAGAAGTCTGCCCAGACCATCCAGCAGCTGCAGAGGAAGCTGGAGCACTACCACCGCAAGCTGAGGGAGGTGGAGCACAACGGCATCCCTCGCCAGCCCAAGGACGTCCTCAGGGACATGCAGCAGGGCCTGAAGGACGTGGGGGCAAAGGTCACAGGCTTCAGTGAGGGCGTGGTGGACAGTGTCAAGGGAGGCCTCTCCAGCTTCTCCCAGGCCACGCACTCCGCCGCCGCCGGCGTCGTCTCAAAGCCCCGGGAGATTGCCTCACTGTTCCGCAACAAGTTTGGCAGCGCCGACAATATCCCCGGGCTGAAGGACTCCTTGGAGGATCCGTCAGGGGGCGAGGAGGGGGTGACTGGGGCCGGGGGGAGTTCTCTGGGAAGTGCAGGGCACCACCATCTGCAGTCCAGCCCCAAGTACGGCAGCGAGGATGACTGCTCCAGCGCTACGTCAGGGTCGGCAGGGGCCAACAGCACCACAGGGGCTCCCGGAGGCCCCCCCAGCTCCAAGGGGAACACCCTGGAGAGGAGCCAGAGCTCTAGCCTGGACATGCTACTACAGGAGGTGCAGGAGGGACAGGGGAGACTGGAGGAGAATCTGGAGGGGCTGAAGAGTCACTATCAGAGAGACTACACTGTCATCATGCAGGCCCTGCAGGAGGAACGATTCAGGTAGGGAGGGAGCTAGAGGACATGCTGTCATCATGCAGGCCCTGCAGGACGAACAATTTAGGTACTGACTTACTTAACCAATGATTTTTTTATATATATATATATATATATATATATACATACATATATATACATATACACATACATACATACTTACTTACTAGATTTTTGACAGTGGTGCTGTTTTGATGCCACTGTGCCTCCATCTTGGCACTTCCCCGCCATTGCAAACAATATTTTGGAAGCTATAGAAATCCATTTATTTCCCTTTGCTTTTGCCACATTTATTCTATGACAGACATCTTAATGCATACTTACAAATTATATTATGTAAGCTAAACATAAAAATAAAAAAATTCCTGAAAGTATCATTTTTAGCGATTACTAATGTTACTGTCCCCACTACAATTAAATATAATTTTGTCCTTGAAACATTCAATTGAAATACTGTAGAATTCCATTCGTTCCTATGAAGGACTGCTCCTACTGGGGAGTACCAAAATGGCCAACCGGTGGCTTCAAAGCCTCTCATTGGCCAATACATAGCATCAGCAATCCAGGTTTTATATACATCATTGTACTTAACACACTATATATGTAGAGAGAGAATAGAAGGAGAGAGCTAGAGGGAGTGAGAGAGAGCCCTGTAGGAAAAAACCCACACAGAGATGTATAAGGTTAACATTTGGAAGGTTATTGCAAAGTGATATTGATGTGTAGGTGTGTTTTCACTGAAACCAAACCCACTCTAATCAACATAAGACAGGTCAAAGCTTTATTGCCCTTCAAACTGAATTGTAAACTAGTGACAGTATCCATCATTTAGGCAGAGAGATCACCCCTAGACTACTAAAGTGAAGAGGTGTATGTACCTTTTAGTAAAGACACAACAGGTACAGAGAACCCATTCAAGTCTATTTATTTGGCACTTTTTACAAAACAGCATTGTCTCAAAGGGGGATGGGGGGGGGGGGTTTATCAAAACGCTGACTTGAGACTTGAAGCGGAAACCCTGAAACTCCCTTAAAGACGGCCGAGTGTAGGTGGCCAGGGAAAAGTCCCTGCTGTGGAGGAACAAGGAAGAAGCACTTTACTGCAAACCAGTCCCTAGCACAAGGATCTTGTCCTGTCCTATCACAGATCTATCTCAGGGCATGTTAGTCAAGGGAGGGGGAGAGGATTTTCATGACGAGGAGACAAAAAAAAAAATTCTCTCTAAAATGTCCATCAGGGGCACAAGTATGTGTGTTTTTTGTCTTTCAGGCTAAAAATAAGGTCCAGCAGAATTAGCTTTGAGCATGTCTTCTGCTGATGACCATGTTCTGAGCATTGACCACACAGTTATGGTTAAACCACTGTGTTTGAACCATTGTTAAGAATATGGAGCCTCCTACCTGTATAACTCCTAGAGGAAACTTTGCCCGTAGGCTTGGCATTTAGTTTTTGGTGCAGTCAGCAGTATTAGGATGGTACAGGATGTTCTGCAGTAGCTTCCCCCTCCTCCACTTCCCCATCTTGCCCTCTCTGATTAACCTATATTCTGATATTTTTATTGTCTGATTAATCACCAGAGCATGTGTGTGTGCAGTACCAGAGGGCATAGTTGTACATCTTATTAAAATGTGACTCTTAAACTGGTTAAGTAAGACATAATGAGATCAGACTGGTGGTGTGATTCACTTAATCACAAACACGCATGCATGCATTCACAGACAATCACATCCTCCCTCTCCCTCCTGATTGGTCAGTGTCAAACTGCTGATTATCTGCCATTGGTCACTCTCATCAGCAGGTGAGTAAGCATGTGCTGATTAGCCCACAGATAATCATCCATCCAGTCAGGTGTCATTCCACCTGAAAGCTCTTTAACCTCTTGTCCAGGAAAAACTGGAACCTGTGTTTGTCTATGGGGCACGTGTGTGTGTGTGTGTGTGTCCGTCCGTCCATCCATCCATCCATCCATCCATCCATCCATCTCTGTGTCTCTGTCTGTGTATATGTCTGTGTGAGTTGTTAGATTAACGTGTGTGTTCCTCTGTAGGTGTGAGCGTCTGGAAGAGCAGCTCAATGATCTGACAGAGCTCCACCAGAATGAGATCCTCAACCTGAAGCAGGAGCTGGCCAGCATGGAGGAGAAGATCGCTTACCAGTCCTACGAGAGAGCCAGAGACATACAGGTCAGTCACAGTCATGCATGCATACACACACACACACACACCACACACACACACCACACACACACTGTACACAAACTAGATAGCCAGACAACTGTATGACTGTGATTCATTTCATAATCACAACTTTATCTGAAGACAAACAGAAAGCCTTGCACAGTTATGAGGAACAAATCCAATCAGACATACGCCAGTGTTGTTTAATCTTTGTGTACAACTTCCAGGTTCATTTACAGTTCACTATTTTACTAGGGCTTTCAAACGATAAAAAAATGTAATTGAGTTAATCACAGGATTTGCTGTGATTTAATCACGATAATTAGCCAATTCTGAATTTGCTCAAATTAGGCTGTAATTCAAGATTTTTCATACAAAAAAATTACAAGAATATTGACATCTTGATTTTTGTCTAAAGTAACGGTTAGCAGAATTAGGTAAATTGAGAAAGCACACATTTTTAACCTTGGTGTCAGTTTTTACATTGCATTGTTGTTTTTTGGCTGTATAGATGATGTATTTGAGATGTTTTCTGTGTATTTTGAATGCTTTTAGACAATGCGATTAATTGCAATGAAATAGCACTATAATTACTTTATAATTATATTTTGTTTCATTGGAATCGATTAGAACAAGCACCATAAAGTAACAGATGTTGTGTTGAAAGAACTCAAGTTAGTGCCAAAAAAGTAACCTGTGTGTGGTTTTTATCGCCTTGTCTCTAACCTACGTTTCCCCCTCTTGGCTGTAGGTGGTGTTAGAATTCTATATGAAAGAATCTTTGCTATTTGTCTGTCAGACACTCAAAGTCAAATCAGATCAAATGTTATTTGTCACTTGCGTTGAATACAACAGGTGTAGGCCTTACAGTAAAATGCTTACTTACAAGCCCTTAACCAACAATGCAGTTTTAAGAAAATACCAAAATACCAACAACAAAAAAAGTAAGAGATAAGACTAACAAATAATTAAAGAGCAGCAGTAAACTGACAATAGCGGGGCTATATGCAGGGGGTACCAGTACAAAGTCAATGTGCGCGGGCACCGGTGTCGAGGTAATTGAAGTAATATGTACAATAGTCTGGGTAGCCATTTGATTAGTTGTTCATGAGTCTTATGGCTTGGGGGTAGAAGTTGTTTTGAAGCCTCTTGGACCTAGATTTGGTGCTCCGGTACCGCTTGCCATACAGTAGCAGAGAGAACAGTTTATGACTAGGGTGGCTGGAGTCTTTGACAATTTTTAGGGCCTTCCTCTGACACCGCCTGGTATAGAGGTCCTGGATGTCAGAAAGCTTGGCCCCGGTGATGTACTGGGCCGTACGCACTACCCTCTGTAGTGCCTTGCGGTTGGAGGCCGAGCAGTTGCCATACCAGGCAGTGATGCAACCAGTAAGGATGCTCTTGATGGTGCAGCTGTAGAACCTTTTGAGGATCTGAGGACCCATGCCAAATATTTTCAGTCTCCTGAGGGGTAATAGGTTTTGTCGTGCTCTCAACCTGCTCTGTTTTTATTTATTTATTTTACTAGGCAAGTCAGTTAAGAACAAATTCTTATTTTCAATGACGGCCTAGGAACAGTGGGTTAACTGCCTTGTTCAGGGGCAGAACGACAGATCTGTACCTTGTAAGCTCGGGGATTCGAACTTGCAACCTTCCGGTTACTAGTCCAACGCTCTAACCACTAGGCTACCCTGATGACAATGGGGGCGTGCTCGGTCCTCCTTTTCCTGTAGTCTTTACTGTGTGTAGCCATACTGTGTACTACTATGTCTAACACTTTTCTATCCTCCTGTCCTGCAGGAAGCTCTGGAAGCGTGTCAGACGCGTATCTCTAAGATGGAGCTGCAGCAGCAGCAGCAGCAGGTGGTCCAGCTAGAGGGCCTGGAGAACGCCACGGCCCGGACACTGCTGGGGAAACTCATCAATGTCCTCCTGGCCCTCATGGCTGTGCTCCTGGTGTTTGTCTCCACTGTGGCCAACTGTGTGGTCCCTCTAATGAAAACCCGCTCCCGGTCTTTCTCCACCCTCCTCCTCATCCTCCTCTTCGCCTTCCTCTGGAGGAACTGGGATGCGCTGTCGGGCTACACGCACCGTGCCCTGCAGCTGCCCAGATGACCGAATGGAGACGTGTGTTTCTATGACTATGCGCGAGGGTGGAAACTCTGTCTCCACACACACACACACACACACACACACGGAAAGCAGGAAGAGCCTAACTGCCAATAGGATGTGGTGGTTGTGTTGACGGACGCTGTAGAATTAGTCTATCGGTTGAGCTATGTGAGGCAGGATTTGGACTGAGGAGAAAGTGAGGAAAGGATGGAAGATGAGAATACCACTCAGTCATGACTTTTGTTTAGGAAGGATGAGACTTTGTTTACATTCAGAAATAGTGTTTATTTCTTTCACAGGATGCATCGTCATACTGTTTTTTCTTTTCTTCTAGGGGTTAATCAAGTATATTATTGTTGTTTATTATTTTTTCTAATAATATATTATTTTTTACATTTTATTCAGTACCATGTAGCGTTAAGCTCCTCCCACTCTGCACAAAGAGGAGCTTGTCAAGAAACTGATTGGACGTTCACCTCAGAGGCTCAGGCCCTCAGATAAATGGTACTCTGATTTGGTTGCCTTTCATAAAGAAAGTGCTCTACCGGTCTGTTATTGGTAGAAAATGAAAAGATGAATGAATCCCCGCCCTATACTTTTTCCACCGCGATGGATTCTGAGATGAAAAGGAACCTTTCTACAGAGTACTCTTTGTTTTCTGGACACAAAAGACTGATGGACATTACTTTGAGTGTCACACTGAGACTTCTCGTGCTTCCGTACTGTTTCTACTAGCAATGATTTACGTCCTATTAAAGGTGTATTTTTTTTTAAAGGAGAGTAAATTAATTAGGAGAGGTCATTTTAATTAAGAGAGGTGATGTAATGAATTCTAATGACTTTTAGAGAGTAGCGCCAGCTTAGACAAGAGGGAGGGTTTGACAGTTAGGGCCACTCACCACAGAGCCACCAAAAACCATAGGTACAGATAAGGCCACTTTGCAGGAAATGTGGAGTTGCCATGATATTGCTTTCACTGGTGCTCACTCATTGTGTCAGCTGAATTCCATGTTGAAAAGGCATAGACTGTCTGCCAGACAATGACAACTGTCTCCACTGCCATGCTACTGTTGTTCAATGCACTGCCTGTATGAAGAATGTGACTCACAATGGCTATGTTTAGACAGACAGCCCAAATCTGATCTTTTTTTAACTAATGTTTTTTTTTGAGCAATCAGATCAGCTCTGAGAAAAATCTGATGTGAAAGGATCTAATGTGATTGGTCAAAAGACCAGTTAGTGGGTAAAAGATCAGAATTGGGCTGCCTGTGTAAACGCAGCCTTATACTGTCCTATCTCTCCATCTCTCTCCTCATTGCCCTGTTTTTTCAGCATACTGCCCTATGTGCCAAAACTGTCCTATTTCACATTTCCAGATCTGTATGTGCTTTATTAGCCAACTCCTCTAACTCTCAGTCATGACATGACAAAAGAGTTGGCTAAACTAAGCACAACTGATATGGGACCAGGCTAACAGAATATACCTTTACAAGGTTGTCTGGGTAATTGCTCTGAGACACTCACTGCTAATAACCTGATGTGTATTTCCTAATCCTGGTCCTTGATTGCTGCTGAATATGATGGCTCTCTATCCGTCTTATCCTACCATTCATCTGTTCATGGAGCTTCAGTCGACCGAGATGATATGAATGAGTCCATCTGAAGTCCATTCGGACACTTGTTTGATGAAGATAATAACTTATAGTGGGAGCTGCAGACCAGCGTTCCATAGTGTTTGGACCAGCATGTTTAGGATCTTTGAAACCGTTTTAAACCAGAAACTGCACTGAATTTATTGTCAGTCTAATCACTAAATAGAAATTAATTGAAGTCAATGGATATTGTTATTACACACCAATCAGTTTAAAGATACTGATCATTGTTGTGATCTTGAAGATTCCCCAGGTGAGTGGCTCCTGAGTTGACCTCTGACCTTGGTGTGACTTTGCCATGACCTCCGATGCAGCGTGATAGGGTAGGGTTGTGTGCTAAACCACTCCAGTGCCTTCTGATGTGGGATAATAAAAGTGCATTCCTGACTAACTCCTGGCCCCCTGACTTGTGTGTGTGTGTGTGTTGAGGATCGGAGGGGTTTGGGGTGTGTCTAGCTCTCTCGTAGGATTGGTAAGCGATTATCTCCTCCATGCCGGCCAGCTCCTGCTTCAGGTTATGGAGGAAATGGACCAATAAGAGCAATTATTTAAAGCAAAGTAATGTTGTAAAACAGATTCTTAAACTGCCTGGACCACACAATGTCTGGATGCAATGTTTAATTGAGGAAGAAAGTAGGCTGAAGCCCTGATGGTGGTTTACAGTGTTTAATGTGAATTGATTATAGTGTGAACAAATAAGCCCTGTTGAAGTTTGTGTATTAATCCACTAGATGGCGATCCTCTCATGTTTATAGCACCTTAGTTTCCTGACATGACCCACACAGATGAAGCCAACTGACATTTACTCCTGAGGTGTTGACTTGTTGCACCCTCGACAACTACTGTGAGTGATTATTATTATTTCACCATGCTGGTCATTTATGAACATTTGAACATATTGGCCATGTTCTGTTATAATCTCCACCCGGCACAGCCAGAAGAGGACTGGCCACCCCTCAGCCTGGTTCCCCTCTAGGTTTCTTCCTAGGTTTTGGCCTTTCTAGGGAGTTTTTCCTAGCCACTGTGCTTCTACACCTGCATTGCTTGTTGTTTGGGGTTTTAGGCTGGGTTTCTGTACAGCACTTTGAGACATCAGCTGATGTACAAAGGGCTATATAAATAAATTTGATTTGATCTGTATGCTCAAAGTTATCAAATAGATCCTTGAAACACCATATTTACTGTGTGTGTGTATTTTTCCCATTCATATTCCCTAGCTGTTCATGCACCACAATGTCAGTCCATATGGGGTGGAGGGGCAGTGGAGTGTTGACCAGGCCTTGTGGAGGTGTTGCTTCTTATCTGTCAGGAAACAGGTTGTTGGGCAGAGCCGGGCCTCAGAGCTCCACCACAGAGTAGAGAGCAGTAGCTGTTTTCACTGAAAACAGAGAAAATAGCAGTCTCACTCCAGAAGGCCCTCACCTCACTGTGAGAGAAGGCTCAGGAAGTCTCTTGCTCTCTCTCTTACACGCACCAATACTGTTAAATGCCTTTTCTTTATGTACCATATCTATGTTGCATATATTACAAGACCCATATAAGACAAATAAGCCTACCTCAACACACACGCGCACGCTTCCGTGAGGTGTCACGAATAATCGAGTGTAACCAGAACGCAGCACTCTTAGTTGATATCTGATCCTTGACAGCAGTGACCCGTGGTACCCCCTCTCTCCCCAGTCTATTTTCCCGGTCCCTTCCCACTCTCACTCTTAGTGGGGCATTAGGGAGTGTGTTGGAGGGTGTGTGTGTAGGCTTAGGCTGTACGTATGCGTGGTGGAGACTGTTGGTCCTGCATTGCGATCAGTCAGCTGGTTCCTTATCAGACCGCTTTCCTGCCCCTCGGCGCTGGCGGATTAGATGAGCGTGAGTGCGGGCCGACGTAAACATGCATTGACCCGGGCGGTGTTTATCAGCGCAAATAACATCGCCAAGTGGTGATGGGAGGCGTGCACCGACCTGAGAGGAACAGAGCTGGCCCGAGAGATATAATAGTTCCAGTAGGCTTTGATACTGTCCAAACTGGCATGACGCATGGGTTAGAATGCGTCGAATAGAACAGAGTGATGGCCATCACATTTGGTAATTGTATTTAATTTCTGTGGGCCTATTTTAACGGCTTTTGAGAGAATAGATCCATGGGTAGCCTAATCCAAAATTACGGTCTCTCAATTTGCGCTGTCACTTTTTGTTTAAAATCCCTTTGAGTTTTTCAATGTTCTCTCATTGCGTAGTTGTTCACAAGAAGCACTTCATTTGTGTTTTGGAAAAAAATGGAAGTTTAAAGGGGCAATCAGTAGTTGAACAAAAAAAGACAAATCAACTTCCCCTGTTTCGCAAAAACCAGATGGATGGGGCTGGAGAAATGAAACCACTCTCAAATTCATAGACAGGGCTATGGATGCAAGCACCGAATATCCATGATATCAAAATTATACAGAGTTTCTTTATTTACTTTGTTTACAAACATTGGAGTTAAAAAAGCGTAGGCTATATTTTGGATTGTGAGTGGGTACGACAGTAGAACTAAACTCATGAGCGTGGTTACATACCTCGTCTAACCTGAACCCTCTGTATATAGCCTCGGTATTGTTGTTTTGTGTAACTTCTTTTTAAAACTTTAGTTTATTTAGTGAATCTTTTCTTAACCAACAATGCAGTTCAATAGATATAGTTAAGGGCTTGAAAGTAAGCATTTCACGGTAAGGTCTACCTACACCTGTTGTATTCGGCGCATGTCGCAAGTACCATTTTATTTTATTTTGTATTTCATTTAAAAGTTGTATTCGTCAAGAATCATTAGGTACATATGAAGTCCAAAAAATGGATCTAGCAACAGCAGATTGTCTCTTCAAACTTAATCACACATTTTTGAGAGGTGCACATGTGTTGCTTTAGAATATTTATGAGGCGCAGACCCAAAAGCTCTGCTCAATAGATGTGAATGTCAAAAACCGGAAAGGTGCGCTGTGGTGCCCATCTGGTAGCACTTTCACGTAGCTTACCCTCACCGTATGTGCGCAGAGCAGACGGAGCATTCTGCGAATCTGCAGGCAGAACTAATCTGAAAACCAAGGGACCAACTGGCCGCAGGAGTTGAGAGCAAGACCCGTCATTAACCCTAAGAGGAGCGGAACCATAGGCTATACTTTCTTCTCCGATTAGTATTCCCCCTCAAATTCCTCTCAAATTATTATTTTGTAAAAATTATTTTATTATAGTTTTATATACATATACATAGAGAGAGAGAGAGAGATCATTAACAGTAATTACACCATTATTGTTCTGCCTTGGTGTGTGGATGAACATTACGCAAATAGCCTACAATTAGCATGCACCAATCGCAACAATGAACTTTGACTGAACACATTTTAAATTATGAAATTCCAAGACGTGGGCCTGTATACTATAATAAGAATTAATGGGGAGTTTGGGATTGCAGCCGCTGGGAGCGGGGCTGTAGGTGGAGTGGGCAGAGAGAGGGGCAGCAGACAGCTCTGCGCGCTCAACTCTCTTCCGCGGTGAGCTGCACTGGGAAAATGAAGCACGACTCTTATTGCGTCACTCTGTGTTTGGATTTTGAGCAGGAAACAGCATTTCCTCTTAGATTGTCGCAGTAGGAACAAACACATTATTTTGTCCTTACTCAATGCACCCCTCCACACAGAACACGCGGAAACCGGCCAGAAGGAAAAATGCCTCCTTCGGAAAAGATAGCAGTTCTGATTCTCGGCGTTCTGGTGCTAGAATCGCCCTGGAATGCCCATCACAGCCTTGTCAGCGCGCTACAGATCCAACAGGCGTTCGCCTCTCAAAACCAGACAAATAACTTTGTGGTGGATGAGGTTAGCAGAAAAGTCTACCTGGCTACGGTAAACATGGTGTACCAGCTTAACGGGACCCTGAGCGTAGAAGTGGAGAAGAGAACGGGGCCGGTGGAGGACAACCTGTTGTGCCATGCGCCACAGCTGCCCCAGGCGCCCTGCGAGCACCCCAAATCCCTCACCGACAACTTCAACAAGCTGCTCGAGCTGGACAGGGAGCAGGGTGTGCTGGTGGTATGCGGCTCGGTGTACCAGGGCTTTTGTGAGCTCAGGAAGATGGAAAACATATCGGAGATAGCCGTGGAGTTCCCCCCTCACGGTGAGAAGACCGTGTTCCCCAGCATGCTGAACATCGCCGCCAACCACCCTAACGCCTCCACCGTGGGTCTCATCTTCAGGAGCCACGGGGGTAACACCCGGCTCCTCGTCGGGGCCACTTACACCGGGGCTGGGACACAGTTTTTCCCCAAGAACCACAGCAAGGAGGACCTGCGCTTCGAGAACACACCCGAAATCGCAATTCGGTCCCTGAACATCAATGATTTATCCAGGCTGTTCACCTATGACATCAACCCGTCCGAGGACAACGTCTTCAAGATAAAACAGGAGGTGAAGCAGAAGAATAAACTAAACTTCGTTCATGCCTTCATTCAGAAGACCTACGCTTATATTGCTATCAACAATGACGCGAATATGGGCCACAAGCAGAGCCAGCCGAACAGCATCCTTGCAAGGATATGCCTGGACACTGAGAACACACGAAAATCCACCTCGGAAAGCCGAAAGCTCACTGAGTCCTTCATCCAGATGCCGCTTCAGTGTGGATATAACGGAAACATCTACAACCGGCTGGTCTCCGTTCACCCCGCGGAAATCCACTCCAGGAGCGGAGAGGGGCTGGAATCGCACCTTTTCGGAGTGTTCACCAAATCAGACAGAAAGTCTGCCCTGTGCGCTTTTCGGTTCTCAGATATAGAGGAGGAGATCCGTCAGGGCCGGAGGAACTGCTCAAACTCCCCCAGCAGCGATGTGCAGGTGCTGGACAGCGTCATCCAGGGTTCGGGCGCAGCATGCGTACACAAAGGAAACCTTGTGGTAAGTGAAGCATTTTACACTTCAGTGAGATCTGTATGCTTATTCATGTTTGAGAGACTTGGTTGGAACTAATACTGTTTTGTATTACTTGATTTAGCCTAGATAAAGTTAGCAGCCACAATTACGCGCAATACGGGGCTGTTCGTTTCCCCAGTTTGCATAATGTCATAAAAACATTGTTACATTTGTCTAAAATATTTATTTAAAGATTTATTTATTTATTGGATTTGCTTCTATAAATACATATTTCCGCAAATATGTTGCTTTTGGCAACTTGGTATGACAGTTTGAATAATGAATCACCCCATATCATTTCTGGGGGGAAAGCTCCGATGTCACGAGCGCAGCCCAGGGCGGCGATTGTGTGAAGAATCTCCCAAAGCACGCGAAGGTTATGGGAACCGTGCAGGGAATTTCTGTGAAAGTCACATCCGCACCAGCTCATTCAGTTTTAGGCCTACAGCCTATTGCATGTTGGAAAGGAAGAATGGATTTATGTATTTACATTTTTTAAAGAAAACTTTCGTTTGCCATCGATTACACAACACATTGAATTAAAATGACATGCAGGCTAACATTTTTTTAAATTTCCCTGGGCAAACTGATTACTTCTCTCAGAAAAAGATAGTAGGCCTATTTATTGTATGAGAAGCAGAGTTAAATAAATCGAGATTAATCAGTTTTGAATCGTGTTGTGTCAAATAACATATCATATTATCTCATATTTTATGCATGTAATTCAAGAAGAAAAGTTTATTCTTATTAATTTACAGATCATGTCTATAAAGGCGGTTACTTTGACACTATAAAGCCCCTCTCATTATTTAGGCTAAAGTGCCCCTAATAACGGAAATGTCTCTTAACATGAAAAGTATTTATGCCGCTCACGTCATCTGAGGAATGTGAAATTCCATAGTTTCATTGTGGTGAGATTGACAGGTCGCTAGTTGTGATAAATAGGCTGTCTCCCGACCACTGCGTTGACAGTCAGGTCGTAAAGATGCGGGGCTGTCCTATGAGCGGTGTTGTGTCGTGCAGGCCTGTGCTGTAGGCTCCGGTAACCAGATTAGAAATCTCGACCGACAATCGTTCTCCGCCTGTGTTTCCCGAGGCCTGCAAATCTGTAGCTTGAAATTGTTGTGTTTTTCGTGAAGAATGTCAGCATTGCCCCAAAGAAGAAAGGGTTTTCTTGCTTTTGCTTTTAGTCTGCGGTGACCGGGGAAATCTGATATATTTGTAGCGTTTCTGAGGGCCCTCCATTGAAGGAAAGCCAAATACACAATTTATGATAAGCACAGAGGTCGAGAGTGGAGCGGCTCGTGGGAATGATCTCTCTCTCTGTTGATTTCCACTTCACTGTGTTCTTCTTTGAGTCCTTACTGTTCCTTTGCCCTCCAAAAGACTATGGACATTCGCTTGTGGAAGTCATCCAAGCATTCGAATCAAATTGAATGAATGTTTTGATATATACTCAAGTTTTCATTTTCACATGGTAAATGTTGACAACAGGCTACTTACTGTATAACAGGCCTTCAGCTGTCCTGAACATTTAGAGGGAAAATTGCCAATTCTCAAGAAGACATAGCATTTTAGCTTTTCATAGAGTTATAATTACATAATTATTACAGTGTAGCCTACTAAAACATAAGTGTCCAATAATGGTGTTACACTGTTTTGGGGTTATTTTTCTTTCCATTTATCTTTTTCTGCCTGCCGACATGCATGCCTGCCAGTCTCTCTTCCTGTAAATTGAGATATTTTAAACCAACTTTAAAATAAGATCTTTCTCTCTGTCTGTCAGCTGCAACCGGAGCAACTGGACTGTGGAGCGGCCCACCTGCAGCACCCGCTGGCCCTACGGAGGCCCCTGAGGGCTACGCCCCTGTTTGAGTCCCTGGGCCTCAGCTCGGTTGCTGTGGACAACATACACAACCATACTGTGGTGTTTCTGGGCACCAGCACAGGACGACTGCGCAAGGTGAGAGGAGATGGTTTACTTACATAAAAAACCTCTCAGGAATATCCACATTTATAAAAGAGAGAGAGCAGTGGTTTATTTGTTATCCTTTTTGTCTTGTAAAGGAAAAAATGTACAGTTGCTAGGCCTACTACCTCACAGTCTAACGTTGCTGCCGGAAGTTAAGAACAAACTGAACGTGCCAGAGATATTCAGCCATTCTTTTATTCAGGGATGTAATGACATTATAAGTGTCAGGTGTAAATTACTATAGAGGTGGAACATCAGGGAAAGCTTTCGTTTTTTTAAAGTAAAGGGATCATTCCACTTATTAGGTGTCTTTTGAGTAATGCAACTAAACATTTTGATTTCACCTAATTTTAACGTTCTGTCATAAAGAGCACATTCAACTTAATAAATCATGTGTTTTCCCATCTCAAGAGGTTAAATAAAAAAAGGACTATAGTAAGTGCCTAGTTAGTGCCAAATAAAGTAATATGGTTGACCATAACAGGATTGACGACTTCATCTTAAATCCTCCTTAATCATCCTTGTGACAGGGGGAATGGAAGCTTGTTGTGTGCAACAGGGAGAGGCAATTGAATTCAAGCTTCACAACAATTGTTAAATTGTTAAAACATTTCTAGCCTGTCTATACATGGGTAACAGGGTTGAAGTGTTATGCTCAATCCGCTCAGTCTTCCACCACAAAACACCTGAAAATGGCCAAAAAGAGTAGAACCAGCTCACCTGCTTTTATGCTATGATTTGACTATTAGATATTCAATGTTTCTTTTGAAAAAAAAATGTAAAAAGGAATAGTTTCACCATTTAAAATGAGAGTTCAGTTCACGTCACAGGGTTGACCTTAGAATGAGGGATTTTCTTTTTGATACCTTAAAATGAATCACTAATCACATGAAATAAATAATAATCTTCAGAAATGACTTTGTAAAAGCAACAAAATAACTAGGGCTTTACAATGATGGTGAATGCACAAAGGGACACGATACTGAGGGACATGTCAAAATGCTGAATTTAGTCACTTTAGCAAGTCTTTATTCATATTAAAATATGATTTATTGGATTTTCCATGTGGTCTATAAAGGGCACTTCATTTAATATAACTGGCTTTTACAATTCTATATCTGTACACAATTTATACTTAAAATATGAAAGTAGATATGGCAAAGGCACTCATTTCGTGGAATGACCCAAAGAAAAAGATGAGAAATCTGAAAATAACTGAGAAGTATGTCTAAGGGTGCTGACCTGTAAAGAATGACTGCTGAAAGGTGCGGTAATAACGAAAGTTCCCATATGACATGACTGACTGTATATAGCCGCGTTATTGTTTATTTTATTACGTTACTTTTTATTCTTTTTGACTTTAGTTTATTTGGTAAATATTTTCAAAACTCTATTTCTTGAACTGCATTGTTGGTTAGGGGTTAAGGGCTTGTAAGTAAGCATTTCACGGTAAAGTCTACACCTATTGTATTCGGCGCATGTGACAAATAAAGTCTGATTTGATTTGACTATCAGTGTTGGGGATTAGTGAACTACATGGAGTTAAACTAGTAATTAACTACATTTTGTTGTTAATAAAAAAAAAGTTGCCATGTAGCAGTGTAACTAACTACTAAAAAGAAAATATGGTTGTAGTAGGCAGTAATTTCCTTTCTTTTTCAGCACCAGAAACATCGTTTTTGTGTTTAATTGGTTCAACTAAACATTCTGTTAGCATTTGACCCCAAAATGACCTGTTCTTGCAATTTGTAGCTATGATATTTCAGATTTGCATATTATGATAGTTTTTCACAAAGTAGTTTGGATGTAGTGACATACTTTTCCCCAGTAACTTTAGTTCAGTAAAATATATTTTTAAGGGTAGCTTTAGTATAGCTTTAATTTCTTCCATTGTGATGTAATTGGTAGCTTAGTAAACTATATTTTTAGATTAGCTTCCCTAACACTGCTGACAATATAGCGGGTCGTTCCATGTCATTTCAGCAAGCCATGACACCCATCACCCCAGATTGTTCTGAAATCATTTCCGTAGTTAGAAAAATACCAGATAAGCATTCCTGCAACATTATTTTGTTGAAATATAATTTAATTTCTGATAATTTAAGCTAATTCATTGCACCCAAATTGGCCACGTTTTGCTAATAATGAGAAAGACATGAGGAATAATGAGAAAGACATGTTGGGGTGGGATTGGCGTGGGGCATGGGTGGGCCCGTGGGTGGCTTTTGACCATTTATTTGAATTCCTCATGTTTAACTCAATGTTTAAAAAAAGTTTGGTCCAAGTCAGTTGTTAGGTACTATATTTATTGAATATTATATGAATCCTATAAATTAAAATGGCACATTTTGTGTGCAATCAATTAGCTTAATTTCTCAGAGATCAAATTATTATATTGCAACAAAGTAATGTTGCAGGAATGCTAATCTTATCTGTTTCTAACAACATAAACTATTTAAGAACAATCTGAGATAGTGGTTGTTGAAATCCTCTTTCTGGTGCTTTTTGAGGTGGAACGACCCAAGTACAAGGCCAGAGCATCTGCAATGAGAGGACATTTGCTTTACTGTGGGTCCTGGTTGAAGGATCAGGTTGAAGATAAAGTGATGCACTATGAATTCATCTCAGCTATTGTGAATGAAAACGTCTGCTTTTATTTTAGGTCATTCTTTGGTGTGTCCAGATGTGGTACACTATCCTTGATGCAGAAACAAGTATTGTAAAAGATGAAGTAAGCTTTATGTGACATCTTTTTGAGTGCGGCACATCACACTTTTCCGGGGATCCATCATGATGTGACTCACTGTCACACAGTGTGTGTTTAAGGGTCCGTCTCTCTAATTGTTTGGCCTACAGTCTGGGAGCTCAGCTGTAGAACATCTGTTGCTGCTGCATCCTATGAAAACCTCCCTCCTGCAATTAACAGAATTCCTTCATTCTGTGTCAGCAGCACACCAAGTCACCCCTGACTGAGCCAACAGACTAGACTACAGCACTGAGAGCACCATGAGCTATACCTCTACCTCTCAGCAGTGTCTGGTAAAAACAATACAACCCAGTCTGAAAGCTTTCTGACCATATTGGTTTGAATTAGACTGTTACCTTCTACAACATTAGAACAATGTTGCTGGAGGGTGTCTTGTTTTAGGCCTCCTAAAAAAGCTTTCTGATTTGTTTAGCCTGTTCCGAAGATAATTGGTCATTGGGATGGTTTGTGTTTATGCCGGATGTGTGGTGATGGTTAAGGTGGTTTGTGTGTGTGTGTGTGTGTGTGTCCACATGTGTCTACCTGATTGCATATTTAGGTTTGAGAAGGGGGGGTCTGCCTGTGTCCTTATGCTACTGAGTGAAAGGGGTTTGGTGTTTACCCAGTGTGCATACCCCATACCCCATGATTATGTGCTGCGTGTGTTCTCACAGAATTAGTGTTTATGTGTGTGTGTGTGTGTGGGGGGGGGGGGTAAAATGGAGCATGTATTATGTGTTGCCTGGGGGACATACAGTATGTATCTTGCGTGTGTTCATGTTCGACACACAGTAGATCTAGACCTACTGTGTGTTTTATGGTGTGTGTGTGTGTGTGTGTGTGTGTGTGCGCGCCCTGGGGGAAGCTCTGCAACAGAGTATAATGGTGCTGTTAGTGTTTGTAATGTGATTCTGGCTGTGAGCTTGGCTCGGTCTGAGTAGTACAGAGTACAGAAAAACAGTAGAGATTGAGTTAGGCCTCTGCTACTGGGGTTAGGAGACCCTCAATGAAGTAATTCCAGCCATGTTTAACTAATTTTGCCCCTCACTACAGCAACACTGTCTCTCTATTTCACTCTTTGTCTCGCTCTCTGTCTCACTTTCGCTCCCTCTCTCTTTCTCTCGTTTATTTCCCTCTTTCTCAACTCCCTCCCATATCAATTTTTCTTTCTTTGCCCCCTCACCCACCCACACACACACACACAGCTTGGAGCAGCTGAGTACTCCTGAGTTGAACAGAGTCTTTCATGTTGGGACAGACAGACAAACAGAGAGAGAGAGCGGCAGTGAGTGACCTCCCAGTATGCATGTGTTTTGTTGTTTGACCTGGCTGAGCCCTGTGCCTTCTCACCCCTCCACCACTTCCTTCAGTCTGCCCAGGTGGCTCTCTATTGTGACCCTGTATGGTTGATCTTTATTGTTGTTTGTGTGTGTGTGTAACCAGTGTGAAATGGCTAGCTAGTTAGCGGTGTGCTCGCTAATAACGTTTCAATCGGTGACGTCACTCGCTCTGCGCGTGCCTGCATCTGTGTGTGTTGTGTTGTGATGTGTTGTGGTTGGTCACTAGAGAAGTAGCCCAGTCTGTTTGAAACCAGGGCAGTCTGTAGCTGGTTCCCTCAGAATGGCAGGATGTCCATTGAGCTGAGGCAGAAACCACAACCATTCAGAACAACAAACTCTCTCACTGTCTATGTGACAGGAAGTCACAGCCTTAGTATTATGTATCACTGTATGTGTATGTGTGAGTGTGTATGTGCAGGAATTGCAAAGATTTTATCATTTTCTATAAAGTGTTATGTGTTTTACTTTGTTTGTGTGACTTACAGTGGCATGTTTATGTTTGTGTGACTTAATGTTAATCTGTCTTTTCTTAAAAAAGCTTTTAGTTAGGTGACAATTCCAGTATCACCACGTAGTACTTTCAAGGGAGAATGTGCTGGAGTTGACTAAAGTTATGTTTGCTTAACCCCCAAATCACAGCCCAGTGAAACTATGTAGGTGTGAGACAGGAAACCAGAGCAGAGCTTGCATGTTCTTCCATTTAATGTATGACTTAGAATTATGCGTCTCACAGGAGGGAGAGAGGAGCACAGATGGCCATGTTAATTAATCTGCTTACCTTGGAGAAGTAGCTTACTGCACATCAGCACAGCCATGTAGTGTGCCTTTGTATTAATACTACAAACACACATAACTTACCTTTTAGGTTGAAAATATACAAAAAGGGCTTAATGCATGAATTCTCTCAAATAGAAAACCAAAATGGAAATTATTGTTGATTACTTTGACTATTGTTGTAGGATTATATGGTGTTTGTATGTTTCTAAGCACTTTGCCTTGTGTCCCACAGCTGACCCTCCTGAAGAACCTGACTGTGGCCAATCAGTGGGCTCTGAAGCTTCCAGCTGGCGAATCAGTGCACCACATCATGACCTTTGACCCCATGGACAGGAACTACCTGTACCTCATGACCTCTCACCATGTAAGGCTGTGGGATCCATACTTTTATCCATCAACTAGACTCAGTTAGACTGGTTCATGTTCTCACTGACACTGGCATTGGTTTAGTTTGTTTGTTTGACATAATATGCAGTGGCCATTTTAGAATGTACATCTTGGTGGGACTCACTCCACCAAAAATGTTTAGATGCATGCTAGAAAAGCCACTACACAACACAATACTAAACAATACATTAATTGCACTATAACGGTGACAAACGGTGACAACAACTGTTAGGGCCTACATAAAGCTGTTCCAACAGCAGAGTCCCAACAGCAGTCCCATCACCTTACCACTGTTACACCTGACTATCAGCAGAGTCCCAACAGCAGTCCCATCACCTTACCACTGTTACACCTGACTATCAGCAGAGTCCCAACAGCAGTCCCATCACCTTACCACTGTTACACCTGACTATCAGCAGAGCCCCAACAGCAGTCCCATCACCTTACCACTGCTACACCTGACTATCAGCAGAGCCCCAACAGCAGTCCCATCACCTTACCACTGTTACACCTGACTATCAGCAGAGTCCCAACAGCAGTCCCATCACCTTACCACTGCTACACCTGACTATCAGCAGAGCCCCAACAGCAGTCCCATCACCTTACCACTGTTACACCTGACTATCAGCAGAGTCCCAACAGCAGTCCCATCACCTTACCACTGCTACACCTGACTATCAGCAGAGCCCCAACAGCAGTCCCATCACCTTACCACTGCTACACCTGACTATCAGCAGAGTCCCAACAGCAGTCCCATCACCTTACCACTGTTACACCTGACTATCAGCAGAGCCCCAACAGCAGTCCCATCACCTTACCACTGTTACACCTGACTATCAGCAGAGTCCCAACAGCAGTCCCATCACCTTACCACTGTTACACCTGACTATCAGCAGAGCCCCGACAGCAGTCCCATCACCTTACCACTGTTACACCTGACTATCAGCAGAGCCCCGACAGCAGTCCCATCACCTTACCACTGTTACACCTGACTATCAGCAGAGCCCCAACAGCAGTCCCATCACCTTACCACTGTTACACCTGACTATCAGCAGAGCCCCAACAGCAGTCCCATCACCTTACCACTGTTACACCTGACTATCAGCAGAGCCCCAACAGCAGTCCCATCACCTTACCACTGCTACACCTGACTATCAGCAGAGTCCCAACAGCAGTCCCATCACCTTACCACTGTTACACCTGACTATCAGCAGAGTCCCAACAGCAGTCCCATCACCTTACCACTGTTACACCTGACTATCAGCAGAGCCCCAACAGCAGTCCCATCACCTTACCACTGTTACACCTGACTATCAGCAGAGTCCCAACAGCAGTCCCATCACCTTACCACTGTTACACCTGACTATCAGCAGAGCCCCGACAGCAGTCCCATCACCTTACCACTGTTACACCTGACTATCAGCAGAGCCCCAACAGCAGTCCCATCACCTTACCACTGTTACACCTGACTATCAGCAGAGCCCCAACAGCAGTCCCATCACCTTACCACTGCTACACCTGACTATCAGCAGAGCCCCAACAGCAGTCCCATCACTTACCTTACCACTGTTACACCTGACTATCAGCAGAGTCCCAACAGCAGTCCCATCACCTTACCACTGTTACACCTGACTATCAGCAGAGCCCCAACAGCAGTCCCATCACCTTACCACTGTTACACCTGACTATCAGCAGAGCCCCAACAGCAGTCCCATCACCTTACCACTGCTACACCTGACTATCAGCAGAGCCCCAACAGCAGTCCCATCACCTTACCACTGCTACACCTGACTATCAGCAGAGTCCCAACAGCAGTCCCATCACCTCACCACTGCTACACCTGACTATCAGCAGAGTCCCAACAGCAGTCCCATCACCTTACCACTGTTACACCTGACTATCATCAGAGCCCCAACAGCAGTCCCATCACCTTACCACTGCTACACCTGACTATCAGCAGAGTCCCAACAGCAGTCCCATCACCTTACCACTGTTACACCTGACTATCAGCAGAGTCTTGTCTGACAGTGAAACAGATTTTTCAGCCTCATTTCCTGCCTTAACAAAATGTAGCTGACTTGCTTAAACAAACGTGGTTTCTACCAACAATTGAGATGTACAAACTATGGCATAAGGGGACGACGAGCGGCGAAGAGGCAATCGGTAATTTCGATTAAGACATTAATGAGCGAGCTAGGACGGATATAGTCAATAGAACTATTTGGATTTATGGTGTTTTCAAAACAACTGGGAACTCGGAAAAAAACAAGGTCGAATCATGATCTTCAGGTCGGAGCTCTAGAAAGAGGCCCAAGTTCCCAACTTGGATGATTGTTCAAAACAAGCTAGTTTTTTTCTGAGATCCCAGTTGTCTTGAGATTTCTGAGATTTCCCAGTTCAGAGTTTCCAGTTGTTTTTAACGCGGCAGAAGTCATGATGGATTGACAGCAGTGCCAATGTTGGATGTTTATGCTTTTAAGTTTGGAAAAGAGACCCTTAAACCCAGACTTGGACCACACACCCACTCCACGGAATAGCAGGCTAGTGATTGCTTTGCAATGCTTGCAGTTAGCCACTGAATCCTTCCAAACTACTCATTGTTGAATTTGCGATTTCCAACTTGTTGTGTAATGTTTATGTCCAATGGCTGATGAGCACCGATATTTTTTATCTATAATTTCTCTTCATTATTTATATTCATATGACAAGGTTTAAAAAGGATTTGCCAGTAGATTGTCAACTTGATTCATGATGATGACAGCTTGTCTAGCTTGCGAGCTATGATTTAGAAAGTATGATGTTGATACGATCAGTCCAATCAAATCTCAATAGATATAACGTGATTTGACGTAATTTTATCTGTGGCCAATGACCTTGAGCCTTCTTGGATGGGCACTTCTAATGTAACTCTGGCAGCACCCAAGGGGCTTAAATCTACGAGCTCTCCCTGTAGATTTTGCGGTGACGTAGTGTCCCCATGAGTGACGGAACACTGAGCCAATCACGGCGCAACTAAACAACATTACCAACTCCTACGCTCTGTATGGCTGCCCCACCACCACAGAAAACACTGAGCTAGGCTGAAACACCTGCATTTTGGAGCTGCCTTACTCAAGAAAGCAAAAAAGAGACCATTGTTTGCAAACTGAGATGTGACTCATACTAATGCCAAAATAACATGCAAAATGAGCTCTGCCTTACCTGCCCTGAATGACGGATCGCCACTGGACGTATGACATTTGTTTCTTTTTGCATTTTCCTGGTTGTGCGTAGTGTGTGGTGATATTTTTTAAATAAAATATATTATTTAACAGTTAATACAATTCTGTTATATCAGATCCTCAGATAAATCAGTTCCCATCTTTTTAGTGAGACAACACTTTAGAGAGGAGATAGCAGGAGGTTTGACAAACCAAAAAATTATAGATTAGCAACTATGCATAGCTTTGTCTGGCGTTTTGTAAGGATGTGTTGCCACCTTGGCAAATGGTGTAGTATGTGAAATAACGGATATAGGTTATGAGTCAACCGTGCACACTGCATGTGGGAGAGTGGCTGCAGCAGAGGAGTGGCTGCAGCAGAGGACTGGCTGCAGCAGAGGAGTGGCTGCAGCAGAGGAGTGGCTGCAGCAGAGGACTGGCTGCAGCAGAGGAGTGGCTGCAGCAGAGGACTGGTTGCAGCAGAGGACTGGCTGCAGCAGAGGAGTGGCTGCAGCAGAGGAGTGGCTGCAGCAGAGGAGTGGCTGCAGCAGAGGACTGGCTGCAGCAGAGGACTGGCTGCAGCAGAGGACTGGCTGCAGCAGAGGACTGGCTGCAGCAGAGGAGTGGCTGCAGCAGAGGAGTGTTGCTGCAGCAGGAACTGCAACGCTGCTCGGTTTTTCACACTCAGCAGTTTCCCGAGCGTATCAAGAATGGTCCACCACCCAAAGGACATGTAGCCAACACTGACACAACTGTGGGAAGCATTGGAGTGCACATGGTCCAACAACTTGTAGAGTCCATGCCCCTTACAACTCAATATTAGGAAGGCGTTCTTAATGTTTGTTATGCTCAGTGCTTTATGTATGGTTTGTTGAGTGTATGTATGTATGGTTCTGTCCACAGCTCCTGAGGGTGAAGGTAGCAGCATGTGGCCAGTACAGATCCTGCAGTGACTGTTTGGGTGCCGGCGACGCCCACTGTGGCTGGTGCACGCTCGAGAGCAGGTATTTACATTTATTGTGAATCTGAATCTTGCCCTGGAGGCAGAACTAAGGGATTTCTGAGGGATTTCCGCTAGATGGCCCAGCTGCAAAGTCAAAATTCATGAAAACTTTTTTGTCTTACTTTAAGGTTAGGGTTAGGCATTAGGGTTAGCAGTGTGGTTAAGATTAGTTTTAAGGTTAGGGTTAGGTTTAAAATTAGGATATGATGACTTTGTGGTTGTGCTAGCTAGTGACCACTCTGTAGTGAAAAACGCTAACCTTTGTTAGGGCCACGGCCACCCGTGTAAAGTTTTAAGGTAATTGCTGTGAAAGGAGTGAGAGTATACTATGATAAATATGCCTCTGTCAGTGATGTGGGTCTCTCTCTCTCTCTGCCTGAGGGCTATGTTGGTTATGGCTGGGTGATAAAAGCAGATCAACAGATGAGAAAGGGGGTTAGTTATGTGCTGGGCTGACATGGCCAGGGAGCACCGAGGGAGGGAGAGAGAGAGAGGGAGAGAATGGGGATGAGGGAGAGAGCGAGAGAATTGGGATGAGGGAGAGAGCGAGAGAATTGGGATGAGGGAGAGAGAGAAACTGGGGACGAGAGAGCGAAAGAGAGAGAGATAGAGAAAGACGGGATGAGACAAAGAGTGAGAAAGACTGGGGATGAGTGAGAGAGACTGGGGATGAGAGAGAGAGAAAGAGAGGACTGTTTGAGGACTGAGGAGAGACTTGAGGACTGAGCAGAGAGACAGCAACACAGAGACAGACTAACACCATCTGTCCATCTCTCATCTCCCTCTCGCCTCTCTTTATTTATTTTATATTTCTCCCTTTCTCCCTGTCTGTTATTACTTTTTTATTTGGTAACAGTTAGTTAATGTTTTCTTCTACACTCTTATTCTCATGTCTCTCTTTAATCTGGTCATCCTTCTCTCTTTGTGTTCTCTTCTCCTCTCTTTGCTCTCTCTATCTATCTCTATCTCTCCCTCCCTCTCTCGCTCTCTCTATCTCTCTCTCTCTCTCCCCTCTCCCTCTCTCTCTCTCTCTCTCTCTGCCTCTCTCACTCTACCTCTACAAAGGCGTGTTGATTGTGATGATGGTGGTGGGAGGGAGAGTGCACACTGGCTCCTTTGAGAAGAAAATGTCAAGTGTGTATTTATGCGCATATCAGTGTGACGTGTGTGTGTGAGTCCGGGGCACTGATGTCATCAGCGTGTGTATGGTGGTGTGTTTGGGAGGTCACCCTGGGCTGCTACTGGTGGTAGGGCTCGAGCAAAGGGGGCTGTTATCAGGGCATCAGGGGTTGGTGTCTGTGGGAGGATGGGTCCTCTCTGTCACCTCTCTGACACTCACACTCAAACATAATGGGTGCTGAAGGATTATCTCATCATTGGAGAATCTGCCCGTCTCTCTCTGTGTGTGTGTGTGTGTGTGTGTGTGTGTGTGTGTGTGTGTGTGTGTGTGTGTGTGTGTGTGTGTGTGTGTGTGTGTGTGTGTGCGTGCGTGCGTGCGTGCGTGCGTGCGTGTCAGGACTGTCTCTATGCCTTTGTATCTCTCTGTATGTGTGTGTGTTATAGAAGGCATATGTGTTATTCTGCCTGTCAGTGTGTGTGTGTGTTGTGTCTCCTGTGTGTCTCTGTGAGTGTTGTGTTTTGTTTCCTGTGTGTCACTGTGAGTGTTGTTTTTTTATCCCCTGTGTGTCTCTGTGAGTGTGTGTTTTGTCTCCTGTGTGTCTCTGTGAGTGTTGTTTTGTCTCCTCTGTGTCTCTGTGAGTGTTGTGTTTTGTCTCCTGTGTGTCTCTGTGAGTGTTGTTTTGTCTCCTCTGTGTCTCTGTGAGTGTTGTTTTGTCTCCTCTATGTCTCTGTGAGTGTTGTATTTTGTTTCCTGTGTGTCTCTGTGAGTGTTGTTTTTTTATCCCCTGTGTGTCTCTGTGAGTGTTGTTTTGTCTCCTCTGTGTCTCTGTGAGTGTTGTTTTGTCTCCTGTGTGTCTCTGTGAGTGTTGTGTTTTGTCTCCTGTGTGTCTCTGTGAGTGTTGTTTTGTCTCCTCTGTGTCTCTGTGAGTGTGTGTTTTGTCTCCTGTGTGTCTCTGTGAGTGTTGTGTTTTGTTTCCTGTGTGTCTCTGTGAGTGTTGTTTTGTCTCCTCTGTGTCTCTGTGAGTGTGTGTTTTGTCTCCTGTGTGTCTCTGTGAGTGTTGTGTTTTGTCTCCTGTGTGTCTCTGTGAGTGTTGTTTTGTCTCCTCTGTGTCTCTGTGAGTGTGTTTAAATGTACAGTACCAGTCAAAAGTTTTGACACACCTACTCATTCAAGGGTTTTTCTTTATTTTTACTATTTTCTACATTGTAGAATAATAGTGAAGACATCCAAACCATGAAATAACACATGTGGAATCATGTAGTAACCAAAAAACTGTTAAACAAATCAAAATATATTTTATTTTTGACATTCTTCAAAGTAGCCACCATTTGCATTGCAGACAGATTTGCACACTTCATGAGGTAGTCACCTGGAATGATTTTCCAACCGTCTTGAAGGAGATTCCACACATTCTGAGCACTTGTCGGCTGCTTTTCCTTTACTCTGTGGTCCCACTTGAAGAAACGTTCAAAGTTCTTGAAATTTTCCAGTTTGAATGAACTTCATGTCTTAAAGTAACGATTAACTGTTGTTTCTCTTTGCTTTTTTGAGCTGTTCTTGCCATAATATGAACTTGGTCTTTTACCAAATAGGGCCACCTTCTGTATACCACCCCTACCCTACTGATTGGCTCAAATGTATTAAGAAGGAAAGAAATTCAACAAATTAACTTTTAACAAGGCACTCCCGTTAATTGAAATGCATTTCAGGTGACTACCTCATGAAGCTGGTTGAGAGAATGCCAAGAGTGTGTAAGGGGTGGCTACTTTGAAGAATCTCAAATATAAAATATATTTTGATTTTTTTAACACTTTTTTGCTTACTACATGATTCCATTTGTGTTATTTCATAGTTTTGATGTCTTCACTATTATTCTACAATGTAGAAAATAGTAAAAAAAAATAAAGAAAAAAGCTTGAATGAGTAGGTGTGTCCAAACCTTTGACTGGTACTGTATGTGTGCATGTGTGTCTTAGTGTCTGTATCTGTGTATTTGACAGTATATTTCTTGTATTTTTAGGGTGTGTTGTCTGTGAGTGTGTTCAAAGCTGTCTGTCTGTGATCGTGTCTGTATCTCTCTGTCTCTGTGTATGTCTTTATCTGTCTGTCTGTGTGTGGGTCTCTCTGTATATCTGTCTGTGTGTGGGTCTCTCTGTATATCTGTCTGTGTGTGGGGCTCTCTGTATATCTGTCTGTGTGTGGGTCTCTTTGTTTATAGTATCTGTCTGTCTGTGGGTCTCTGTATACAGTGGGGCAAAAAAAGTATTTAGTCAGCCGCCAATTGTGCAAGTTCTCCCACTTAAAAAGATGAGAGAGGCCTGTAATTTTCATCATAGGTACACTTCAACTATGACAGACAAAATGAGAGAAATAAAATCCAGAAAATCACATTGTAGGACTTTTAATAAATTTATTTGCAAATTATGGTGGAAAATAAGTATTTGGTCACCTACAAACAAGCAAGATTTCTGGCTCTCACAGACCTGTAACTTCTTCTTTAAGAGGCTCCTCTGTCCTCCACTCGTTACCTGTATTAATGGCACCTGTTTGAACTTGTAATCAGTATAAAAGACACCTGTCCACAACCTCAAACAGTCACACTCCAAACTCCACTATGGCCAAGACCAAAGAGCTGTCAAAGGACACCAGAAACAAAATTGTAGACCTGCACCAGGCTGGGAAGAATGAATCTGCAATAGGTAAGCAGCTTGTTTTGAAGAAATCAACTGTGGGAGCAATTATTAGGAACCACACGGGGGGACCTAGTGAATGACCTGCAGAGAGCTGGGACCAAAGTAACAAAGCCTACACACTACGCCGCCAGGGACTCAAATCCTGCAGTGCCAGACGTGTTCCCCTGCTTAAGTCCAGGCCCGTCTGAAGTTTGCTAGAGAGCATTTGGATGATCCAGAAGAAGACTGGGAGAATGTTATATGGTCAGATGAAACCAAAATAGAACTTTTTGGTAAAAACTCAACTCGTCGTGTTTGGAGGACAAAGAATGCTGAGCTGCATCCTAAGAACACCATACCTACTGTGAAGCATGGGGTGGAAACATCATGCTTTAGGGCTGTTTCTCTGCAAAGGGACCAGGATGACTGATCCGTGTAAAGGAAAGAATGAATGGGGCCATGTATCGTGAGATTTTGAGTGAAACCCTCCTTCCATCAGCAAGGGCATTGAAGATGAAACATGGCTGGGTCTTTCAGCATGACAATGATCCCAAACACACCGTCCGGGCAACGAAGGAGTGGCTTCGTAAGAAGCATTTCAAGATCATGGAGTGGCCTAGCCAGTCTCCAGATCTCAACCCCATAGAAAATCTTGAAAGTCCGTTGTTGAAAGTTGAAAGTCCTTGTTGCCCAGCAACAGCCCCAAAACATCACTGCTCTAGAGGAGATCTGCATGGAGGAATGGGCCAAAATACCAGCGGGCCACCAGTGTGTGAAACCCTTGTGAAGACTTACAGAAAACGTTTGACCTCTGTCATTGCCAACAAAGGGTATATAACAAAGTATTGACATAAACTTTGTTATTGACCAAATACTTATTTTCCACCATAATTTGCAAATAAATTCATTAAAAATCCTACAATGTGATTTTCCGGATTTTTTTTCTCATTTTGTCTGTCATAGTTGAAGTGTACCTATGATGAAAATTACAGGCCTCTCTCATATTTTAAGTGGGAGAACTTGCACAATTGGTGGCTGACTAAATACTTTTTTGCCCCACTGTATACGTCTGTGTGTGGGTCTCTCTGTATATCTGTCTGTGTGTTGGTCTCTCTGTATATCTGTCTATGTGTGGGTCTCTCTGTATATCTGTCTGTGTATGGGTCTCTCTGTATATCTGTCTGTGGGTGGGTCTCTCTGTATATCTGTCTGTGTGTGGGTCTCTCTGTATATCTGTCTGTGTGTTGGCCTCTCTGTATATCTGTCTGTGGGTGGGTCCCTCTGTATATCTGTCTGTGTGTTGGCCTCTCTGTATATCTGTCTATGTGTGGGTCTTTCTGTATATCTGTCTGTGTATGGGTCTCTCTGTATATCTGTCTGTGGGTGGGTCCCTCTGTATATCTGTCTGTGTGTGGGTCTCTCTGTATATCTGTCTGTGTATGGGTCTCTCTGTATATCTGTCTGTGGGTGGGTCTCTCTGTATATCTGTCTGTGTGTGGGTCTCTCTGTATATCTGTCTATGTGTGGGTCTCTCTGTATATCTGTCTGTGTATGGGTCTCTCTGTATATCTGTCTGTGGGTGGGTCTCTCTGTATATCTGTCTGTGTGTGGGTCTCTCTGTATATCTGTCTCTGTGTGGGTCTCTCTGCATATCTGTCTGTGTATGGGTCTCTCTGTATATCTGTCTGTGGGTGGGTCTCTGTATATCTGTCTGTGTGTGGGTCTCTGTATATCTGTCTGTGGGTGGGTCTCTCTGTATATCTGTCTGTGTGTGGATCTCTCTGTATATCTGTCTCTGTATGGGTTTCTCTGTATATCTGTCTGTGTGTGGGTATGAGAGAGATCTATGTTTTAATATGTTTAATATTCTTCTCATCAACACGCATCTTCCTTATCACCTCCCAGACATATCTAGTGAGGAATGAGCTTCTCCTCTCAACTCATATTTTAGCAGCTTTTGTTAACTCTGTTTTTCTTCAGGAGCTGTGTGTTACCTTTGAAAACCTGCATGCTTTTGACAGGTGATGAGTAATACTGCTGCTAGTGTGTGTGTGTGTGTGTGTGTGTGTGTGTGTGTGTGTGTGTGTGTGTGTGTGTGTGTGTGTGTGTGTGTGTGTGTGTGTGTGTGTGTGTGTGTTTGAGAGAGGGAGAGAGGGAGTTGTTTATGTATCAGTATATGAGTGTGTTAGAGTTGACAGATAAGTTGTGAATGGATTTTAGAATCAATTTCAAACAGTAATATATACCACACTTTTCCTGAGCAGCCCCGGGCATGAAGGTTTCCTCTTAATTAAGGAAGGGAAGTAAGAAAAGTCCGTTCTGATGCCTCACTGGATTAGACAGAGAGAAACAACTCACTGGTCACTTAGTTACTGTCTGACATTCCTGGTCAGCATCATAGCATGTCAGTATACATACTGTACATGTGTGTATGTGTGTGTAAAATAGGTGTGCGTGAGCAAGCCAGCGGATGTGTGTATACATTTAGATGTACTTCTTTGTGTTTGTGGGTATGTAAGGGTTTTATGTGGGATTGCAGATACATTCTATTCTATTCCTAGAAAAGCTGCTGACCTCATGGCTCATCCTGGTCCCTCAGCGACAGTAGGGGACTGAAATCTGGACATTCACTCACGCATGCAGCGAAACACACACACACGCAAACACACACACAAACAGGCACATTTACATGCATCCACACGTCTGCACACTCACTCGTTTGCGCATACCTATTTTAGAACATGCATGTTAAAGTGTCAAAGGAAAGTATGGGTGCTAAAGTCATTACATGGTGATTATCACTTCAAACTGCTGTTTTATTGTCTGTGGTTGCTCTAGTCCATTTTATCTATACTTTAAGGTTGTTGTGTTCTTGCTCTGCTCTATTCTGCACTGCAGGAGTACTAGCTGTGCTTGTTATTAGTCAAACAGTAGTCATAATATGAGCCTACCTTGCCTGATCGCTCCCACTTTCTCACAGTCTGTCTCTCATACGCACAGATAGACACAGAAGTACACACACACATATGAATAAATAAAGACTTGGCCTGGTAGCTTCTTAATTAGATCAACTGGCCCCTGATCTGGGTGCTGGAGGTGCAGGTTGTCATGGGAACATGAGTATGTGTGTTGTGTGTGCTGAACTGACTGATAGTCCAGAACTGTCATGTGACACAATGAGATGATGAGAATCTGATACTCTGTGTGCAACAGACCAGAACACTGACTGGAGAGCAGATGAAGTGGGAAAACTGAGTAAACAACATTTGCAATGTGGAGCTTTATTGTTATTAGGTCCACAGAGGAGCTCATTTGAGAAGTACTGCTAGACTGTAGTCTGGCTATGAATGGCTTTCACTATACGATATCTCACTGTCTTTCTTCCCATAGGGAGATTATAAACATAAATGATCAGGGAAGTTGGCTTCAATTCATACTTCTTTACCAATGTGCTCACTATATGCCCTGTGTGTAGGTGTTCCATCCAGAGGGAGTGTTCCGGGGGGCTGATGGTGCGCTCCTGGATCGGAATGGGTGAGGGTCCCCAGCAGTGCCCCTCCATGACCCTCACTCCCCAAGAGATCAGCCTCTCCGCTGACATCAAGGTACCAGACATTACATAATAACTGGTTTTCCTATGTCCTACATCAGTACGTTTATCAGTTCAAGCAGAAACTTTAGCAAATATTGTGAAGTTTCAAGTCAAATCAAAGTTTATTTGTCACGTGCTCCAAATACAACAGGACCTTACAGTGAAATGCTTACTTAAAGGCTCTAACCAATAGTGCAAAAAAAGGTGTGTGTGTGTGTGTGTGTGTGTGTGTGTGTGTGTGTGTGTGTGTGTGTGTGTGTGTGTGTGTGTGTGGGGGGGTAAGTAAAGAAATAAAACAACAGTAAAAAGAATTTTGAAAATTACAGAAGCAAGGCTATATACAGACACCAGTTTGTCAGGCTTATTGAGGTAGTATGTAGGTATGGTTAAAACTTCTTATGGCTGTGCGGCAGTATTGAGTAGCTTGGATGAGTAAGGTGCCCAGAGTAAACTGCCTACAACTCCAGAAGCTAAGATATGCATATTATTAGTAGATTTGGATAGAAAACACTCTGAAGTTTCTAAAACTGTTTGAATGATGTCTGTGAGTATAACAGAACTCATATAGCAGGCAAAAACCCGAGAAAGAATCCAACCAGGAAGTGGGAAATCCAAGGTTTGTAGTTTTTCAACTCTTTGCCTATCCAAGGTACAGTGTAAATTTGGTCCGATTGCACTTTCTAAGGCTTCCACTAGATGTCAACAGTCTTTAGAACATTGTTTGATGCTTCTACTGTGATGGAGGGGGGAATGAGAGCTGATTGAGTAAGAGGTCTGGCAGAATGTTATGAGTTCAGTCAGGCTCGCGCCCGTGAGAGGTAGCTGCGTTCCATTGCATTTCTAAAGACAAAGGAATTCTCCGGTTGAAACATTATTGAAGATTTATGTTAAAAACATCCTAAAGATTGATTCTATACATCGTTTGACATGTTTCTACGAACTGTAATGGATTTTTTAAACTTTTTGTCTGACCTGCGCGTTGTGAATTTGGATTTGTGAACTTAAGGCGCGAACAAAAAGGAGGTATTTAGACATAAATTATGGACTTTATGGATTCCTGGGAGTGCATTCTGATGAAGATCAAAGGTAAGTGAATATTTATAACGCTATTTCTGACTTTTACTAACTCCACAAAATGGCGGATATCTGTATGGCTTGTTTTTGTGTCTGAGCGCCATACTCAGATTATTGCATGGTGTGCTTTTTCGGTAAAGTTTTTTTGAAATCTGACACTGCGGTTGCATTAAGGAGAAGTTTATCTAAAGTTCCCCACATAACACTTGTATTTTCATCAACATTTATTATGAGTATTTCTGTAAATTGATGTGGATCTCTGCAAAATCACAGGATGTTTTGGAAGCAAAACATTACTGAACGTAACGCGCCAATGTAAACTGAGATTTTCTGATATAAATATGAACTTTATCGAACAAAACATACATGTATTGTGTAACTTGAAGTCCTATGAGTGTCATCTGATGAAGATCATCAAAGGTTAGTGATTAATTTGACCTCTATTTCTGCTTTTTGTGACTCTTCTCTTTGGCTGGAAAAATGGCTGTGTTTTTCTGTGACTAGATACTGACCTAACATAATCGTTTGGTGTGCTTTCGTCGTAAAGCTTTTTTGAAATCGGACACTGTGGTAGAATTAACAACACATTTATCTTTAAAATGGTGCACTTTCACTGGCTGTTGTCATATCGATCCCGTTAGATGGATCTAACGGATCTCTCTAGAAGTTTTAAAGTAACTATGCATATATGATGAACAGAGAGTAGCAGTAGTGTAAAATCATTATTATTATAGTATTGAGTTGTGAAGTTATCATCCTTGTTGTACGTACACTAGGTACATTATCAGGCTCAAACACAGCACTGTGTTGGGTATGTAAGTCAGGTAGGCTGTGATAGGTCCAGCAGCTGTCCAATTCACAATCATCACTCAGGGCCACAAGAGCTGGGCCCCCTGCCGTCTCCCCAAACAGGAAACAGCAGGCAGGAAAGAGGAAGTAAGGGCCACAGCCAGGAAGAGATCAATTCCAAAGACAATAGAGTGCAGTTCAGTGTAGCATGTTACCATAACGTCAGTGGCCTCTCCAACTACTGTATCTATAGCTATGTTATCTTCCTCTCCATCTCTATCCCCTTCTTTCCCCTTCCCCCCTTCTCCCCCTCTTCCCCCTATTCTACCTCTTGTCCCCCTCTTCCCCCTCTGTTTTTCTCGCACATATTGAAATAGATCAGTGAGATTTATGGGCAATGCAGTCCTGCTATATGACACTGTGTTGTTCCTCAGTGTTATGTCTCTCATGTCTCTTCTCACGTAACAGTATATTTGGATGCATGTTTATTGTGCCATCTGTCATTTGGAGACAATGTTTTCTCTCTCTCGTCCCCTCTCTCCTTCCCTTCATCCCCCTCACCCTTCCTTCTCTCCAACAGGATGTGGGGATTCTGATAAACGGTAGTGTCCCTGACCTGGTTGGTTCCCGGGTAGAATGTGACTACGGATTGGGCGTTGCCACCGTTGCCACTGTGCACCTGGACTATGGCCCCGCCCAGATTCAGACCTGCCCCCTCCTGCCCCGGGAGAGGTATCCCCACATCCCCCCTGGCAGAGGTAATGGTTACATGTACTGGTAGAACACTAGTTGGATTTCATCCAGTGACATCACCCCTGATCATGAGATATGCCGAATATGTCTCCATGTTATATGTTGTTGTGACAGATCACCTGATGGTTCCTGTGGCGATTAAGGTGAATGGCACATCTGTGGTTTCCGGGACCTTCCTCATCTATGATTGCGAGAGGACAGGAGCGATACACCCCAAGATTGCGTGAGTGTTTCAAATCTAGAGGTCATCCTGGGTTTCTTTTAGATTTGTTCCACCATCTCACTGTGTTATCCACTAACACTTACCAAACCTTCCTAAGTTAAACCCAGTTACAATGAACACACACACACACAAGGTCCAAAGCCCCGTCACTTGCATGAAGAAAAGGGTGCCTTGTGAGAATTCATTGGCGAGTGGGTAACCCGCCTCTACCATCCATTCTATTAGCCAACGTGCAATCACTGTGGAATAAACTGGATGAGCTCCGTTCAGGACTATCCTACCAACGGGACAATAAAAACTGTAATATCTTATGCTTCACCGAGTTGTGGATGAATGGCGACACAGATAATATACAGTTGGCTAGGTTTTCCGTGCATCGGCAGAACAGAACATCTACATCCGGTAAGGCGAGGAGTGGGGGTGTGTGTCTGTTTGTCAATAACAGCTGGTGCGCAATGTCTAATATTAAGATAGTCTCGAGCTATTGCCCACCTGAGGTACTGTAGCGGTACCTCATGATATGCTGTAAACCACGCTATCTACCAAGAGAGTTTTCATCTACATTTTTCATGGCCATAAATTTACCACCACAAACCGACGCTGGCACTAAGACTGCACTCAGTGAGCTGTATAAGGCCATAAGCAAACAAGAAAATTCTCATCCAGAAGCGGTGTTCCTAGTAGCCAGGGACTTTAATGCAGGCAAACTTAAATCTGTTTTACCTAATTTCTACCAGCATATCACATATACAACAAGAGGGAAAAAAAATCTAGACCACCTTTATTCCACACACAGAGACGCATACAAAGCTATCCGGGATTCATCAAATGAGGCATTGAGGAGTATACCACCTCAGTCACCTGCTTCATCAATAAGTGCATGAATGACGTCGTCCCACAGGGACGTGAGCCTACCAGATGGGCTAAATACCTTCTATGCTCACTTCGAGGCAAGAAGCATGCATGAAAGCACCAGCTGTTCTGGACAACTGTGTGATCACGCTCGCTGTAGCCTATGTGAGCAAGACCTTTAACCTGTTGCGTCGCGCAATCCCGGATCCGGGATTCTATTTATAGCCTCAAGCTCATTAGCATAACGCAACGTTAACTATTCATGAAAATCGCAAATGAAATGAAATAAATATATTTGCTCTCAAGCTTAGACTTTTGTTAACAACACTGTCATCTCAGATTTTCAAAATATGCTTTTCAACCATCGCTATTCACTAATTTGTGTAAGAGTATGCTAAGCTAGCTTAGCATTTTGAGTAGCATTTAGCACGCAACATTTTCACAAAAACCAGATAACCAAATAAATAAAATCATTTACCTTTGAAGAGCTTCGGATGTTTTCAATGAGGAGACTCTCAGTTAGATAGCAAATGTTCAGTTTTTCAAAAAATATTATTTGTGTAGGACAAATCGCTCCGTTTTGTTCACGTTTGGCTATGAAAAAAACCTGTATACAGTTATAGCCTCAAGCTCATTAGCATAATGTAACGTTAACGATTTCTGAAAATCGCAAATAAAATGAAAATAATGTGCCTGCTCTAAAGCTTAGCCTTTTCTTAACAACACTGTCATCTCAGATTTTCAAAATATGCTTTTGAACCATCGCTATTCACTAATTTGTGTAAGAGTATGCTAAGCTAGCTTAGCATTTTGAGTAGCATTTAGCACGCAACATTTTCACAAAAACCAGATAACCAAATAAATAAAATCATTTACCTTTGAAGAGCTTCGGATGTTTTCAATGAGGAGACTCTCAGTTACATAGCAAATGTTCAGTTTTTCCTGAAAGCATCTTTGTGTAGGAGAAATCGCTCCGTTTTGTACATCACATTTGGCTACCGAAACGAACCGAAAATTCAGTTACCAACAACGTCAAACTTTTTCCGAATTAACTCCATAATATCGACCGAAACATGGCAGACGTTGTTTGGAATCAATCCTCAAAGTGTTTTTTCACATATCTCTTCATTGATATATCGTTCGTGGAAGCCTGCTTTCTTCTCTGAATTCCATGGAAAAATACTTGCAGCTGAGGTTTGCACACCAATTTCGGCGCAGGACACCGGGCGGACACCTGGTAAATGTGGTCTCTTATGGTCAATCTTCCAATGATATGCCTACAAATACGTCACAATGCTGCAGACACCTTGGGGAAACGACAGAAAGGGCAGACTCATTCCTCTCGCATTCACAGCCATATAAGGAGACAATGGAAAACGGAGCCTCAAAAATCCTGCTCATTTCCTGGATGCCGTTTCATCTTGGTTTTGCCTGTAGCTCACGTTCTAGGGCACGCACAGAAAATATCTTTGCAGTTCTGGAAACGTCAGAGTGTTTTCTTTCCAAAGCTATCAATTATATGCATAGTCGAGCATCTTTTTGTGACAAAATATTGCGCTTAAAACGGGCACGTCTTTTTATCCAAAAATGATATAGCGCCCCTAGACTTTCAAGAGGTTAAACAGGTCAAAAAGTCTCACTTTTCCCCTACCTACATATATAAATTATTGTTGTAAGTAAGCATAGCACAGTAAGGTCTAAACCTTTTGTATTTGGCGCATGTGACAAATACAATTTGATTTGATTTGAAATAGCTGGATCATAAGTGTGAGATTTGAGGCACTCAAACAGCCCCGTCCTTGAGCAGAGTTCTCTGCCAAGTCCCTAGCATCACTCAAATGTTGGCCAAATGTCATCTATAGTCTCAATGGCATTCTCATCGCACATAGAGTAACTATCAGAATGTGCGGCAGAGCTATAGAAACCAGTATCGGTGTCACTGTGGGGAGCTGTGCTGTTTATATTTGTGTTGTACTATATGTTGTTGGTTGGCTGTACAGTATCTCTCATGTTGTATGTTGCCGAGCAACATTTGTTTATTGGGATTAAATATAGTTTATTGAATTGAATAGTTTACCCTCTGTACTCAGTGAGAGTGATGTTGGTTAAATGTTATTCTATGTCTATTAGCATAGTTTAAATTCAGCCTGGTCGAGGCTTTATGTGGAATGTGAAATTAATATACTGTGGAAGCAAAAGTAAAGAAATTGTAAGTAGGAGCTTTGGTTGGTTCTGTTGATGTTTTTTCATGTGGAGGCTGTGGCCTGTATGGTCTGTGTGTCCGTAGCCAGCGTGACTGCTGACCACAGAGGCAAAATGAGGAGGAAACTGAGCTACACTTCCTAACCTCCTGCCAAATATATGACCATATTAAAGACACATATTTCCCTCAGATTACACAGACCCTCAAAGAATTCACAAAAGAAATCCAATTTTGAACAACTCCCATATCAATTGGGTGAACTACCACAGTGTGCCGTCACAGCAGCAAGACCTGTTGCCACAAGAAAAGGGCAACCAGTGAAGAACAAACACCACTGTAAATACATCCCATATTTACATTTATTTATTTTCCCTTTTCTACTTTAACAATTTTCACATCGTTATAACACTATACATGGAGTGCATTCTGATGATTGGACATGATTTGGAAAGGCACACACCTGTCTATATAAGGTCCCACAGTTGATAGTGCAGGTCAGAGTAAAAACCAAGCCATGAGGTGGAAGGAATCGTTCGTAGAGCTCCGAGACAGGATTGTGTCCTGGCACAGATCTGGGGAAGGATACCAAAACATTTCTGTAGCATTGAACGTCCCCAAGAACACAGTGGCCTCCCTCATTATTAAATGAAAGAAGTTTGGAACCACCAAGACACTTCCTAGAGCTGGCCTCCTGGCCAAACTGAGCAATCGGGGGAGAAGGCCGGAAAGGTACCCTAGTGGACTAGTAACCGGAAGGTTGCAAGTTCAAACCCCCGAGCTGACAAGGTACAAATCTGTCGTTCTGCCCCTTAACAGGCAGTTAACCCACTGTTCCTAGGCCATCATTGAAAATAAGAATTTGTTCTTAACTGACTTGCCTAGTTAAATAAAGGTTAAATAAAAAAATAAAAATAAAGGGCCTTGGTCAGGGAGGTGACCAAGAATCCGATAGTCACTCTGACAGAGCTCCAGAGAAGGACAACCATCTCTGCAGCACTCCACCAATCAGGGCTTTATGGTAGAGTGGCCAGATGTAAGCCACCCCTCAGTAAAAGGAACATGACAGCCTGCTTGGAGTTTGTCAAGAGGCACCTAAGGACTCTCAGACTATGAGAAACAAGATTCTCTGTTTTGATGAAACCAAGATTGAAGTCTTTGGCCTGAATGCCAAGCATCACGTCTGGAGGAAACCTGGTACCATCTCTATGGTGAAGCACAGTGGTGGCAGCGTCATGCTGTGGGGATGTTTTTCAGTGGCAGGGGCTGGGAGACTGTTCAGGATCAAGGGAAAAATGAACAGAGCAAAGTACAGAGAGATCCTTAATGAAAACCTACTCCAGAGCGCTCAGGACCTCAGACAGAGGCGAAGGTTTACCTTCCAACAGAACAATGACCCTAAGCACACAGCCAAGACAACGCATGCTTCGGATCAAGTCTCTGAATGTCCTTGAGTGGCCCAGCCAGAGCCCGGACTTAAACCCGATTGAACATCTCTGGAAACACCTGAAAATAGCTGTGCAGCGATGCTCCCCATCCAACCTGACAGAGATTGAAGGGATCTGCAGAGAAGAATGGGAGAAACTCCCCAAATACAGGTGTGCCAAGCTTGTAGCATCACACCCAAGAAGACTCAAGGCTGTAATCCCTGCCAAATGTGCTTCAATAAAGTACTGAGTAAGTGATTTGAATATATATGAAAATGGAATATTTCCGTTTTCTAAAAACCTGGTTTTGCTTTGTCGTTATGAGTTATTGCGTGTAGATTTTAGAATAAGGCTGTAACGTAACTAAATGTGGAAAAATGTCAAGGGGTCTGAATACAATCCGAATGCACTATAGCCATAATATGACATTTTACATTTATTTTTTCCTATGAAACTTTTGTGAATGTAATGTTTACTTGTTATTTTTTTATTATTGATTTCACTTTTGTTTATTATCTATTTCACTTACTTTGGCAATGTAAACATATGTTTCCTATGCCAATAAAGCCATTTGAATTGAAATGAGAGAGAGAGGCATCTCTGTTCTGGAGGACAGCCAGCTGGTTTCCTATTTGCGTATTTGACCATGTTTCGGGATCTGCCTTATCTCATGAGCAGATCTCTGGATCAGTGTGTTTGTGTGTGTGGCATGTGTGCGAGTGTGTGTGTAAATGCTGATCAGATCTGTTAACTATTTGGATGTGTCCCTCTTGCACACTTATCATGTCGCTTTGGAGGTGTGAAAGTAGACTTGAGTATAATATACAGTATGTGTTTACCTATAAATGACTGTATGTGTATGCATTTAGAGGATAACTTAGGGTTTGTTCATTTGGCTCACTTGTCAAATTGGTTTAGTGGTGTGAAAATGGACTTGTGTGTGTGTGTGTGTGCGTGTGTGTGCGTGTGTGTGTATACATGTGTATGTAAGTAGGTGAATATGTGTGTGTGTTCTTTTATGCCTCTGATGTCCACAGTGGGGTCTGATAGTGTGAAGTATTGCTGAAGGTGATAATGCCCTAAGTGCCATTCTCACATGAAGAGCACAGGGCTGCTAAATGAAGACTGCAGATTAGATTAGACTCTATCCACATTTAATCACTTCAAGCTGTGGGATCCTGAGTGGTGCAGTGGTCTAAGGCAGTGAAATGGCAGTGCTAAAGGCGTCACTACAGACCCGAGTTCGATCCTGGGCTCTATCACAACCGGCCGTGATCGGGAGTCCCATAGGGTGGCGCACAGTTGACCCAGCGTCGTCCGGGTTAGGGGAGGGTTGTGCTGGGGTAGGCCATCTTTGTAAATAAGAATTAGTTCTTAACTGATTTGCCTAGTTAAATAAAGGTTAAATAAAATAAATAAAAGTTGCTCTCTCTCTTAATAACTCCAGAAAGACTGAGAGAGGCTCTCTGTGTCCACTAGAATTTCACCATAACACTGTAACCGGATACGGGCTTATTTCAAACTGCATTTGGACTGAAGCCTGGTTCTGTGGGTCTTGCATCTGTTTTGAAATGGTACTGTGTGTGTTTGTATTCAGAATGGTGTGTGTATGTGTGTGTTGAGAGTGCTCTTTCACAGCCGGGTCGATGTGGTTTCTAGGTGAGGCGCTAATGGACAACTAGACAGGGAGCATTCCTCTCAGACCAAACATCTCTCTTTCTCTCTCTCTCTCTCGCTCTCTCTCTCTCTCTCTCTCTCTTTCTCTTTCTCTCTTTACACACTCCCCACTTTCTATCTTTTCACTCTCTCACACACTTTCCCCCTTTTTTTCACCCTTTGTCTCCCTCCTTCTCACTATCCCTCTGTGTCTCTCAGTCCTCCCTCTGCCCCTTTCCCCATTTAATAACGTCTATTCTCGCGTTCTCCTTGACAGAGACATGATTGAGAGTGTGTGTTTAACCGCAGTGCTCACTGAGAGGCCCTGAGAGTAAAAGCTCACCTGTGTGTTCAGTGTGTGTGGTATGTTCATTCCGTGTGTGAGGGTCAGGGGTGGGGGGTTCAGGATGGCTCTATAGGACAAGCAAGAAAGGACAAGAAGCTAGAAAGTGTGTTTGTGTGTGGGTGTGTTGTGTGTGTTTCTATGTGTTTGTGAGTGAGACATTTAGTGAAAAATAAATAAATAAGAGTCCCTGCAGTGGGTTGTCTGCTTCTAATCACCCCCACCCCACCAGAAAACTCACAAGGCTTAGGCCGCATCCAGATTGTCATACCAGGAATTTGGTAATACCTGCTCTGAACACAAGAGGTGCTATATTCAAACCCCACTGAGCCTCTGTAATCTTAAGGTTATAAATGATAGCAAGTACATGTAAAATTCCATAGAGAATGCTAACTAAATGCTAACAAGCACAATGCAAAAACTTTATACAGTCTTTGACCTAAACTATTTGCAGGTCTGAAATCCCAGCTCATAAAGTTATACAAGTAACTCAAAAATGCTACTCACAGTTTTCTGCACACACAAAACAAATATTAGACAGCAAGGCTCTTGATCCAGGAGGGGATTCTCTGCTGCTACCAAGCGAAGCTTGATTTTGGAAGAAGCTAACCACTTAGCTAGATAGCTAACTAACTACTAAATTAGCAAACCAAATGCACAACTGCAGAGCATTTAGCACATTTTAGACAGTTAACATAATAGTTATAAGATATCTAGCTGGCAAACATTTAGTTTTGAATTCCATACTGTAACTAAATCCCCTGGCTTGTGCTGCACAACAGTGAGTGATTCACAAGGCTCCGGTCTCTCGTCGTTGTGTGCTTGTAAACAATGAAAAATGATGTGACAGGTGAAATTACGAATGCAATCTTCTTTATCTCCTAACATATTGCACAAATTAGTTTAACGTCTTTGCAAAAAGTAGCTACAAATATTCAGATGTAGAAAAAACTCCAAAGAAATAGTTTCAACGGTATTGACGGTATTAAAAAAAACATCTTGTGGCTATTTCCAAATATCCAGGTATACAGTATATACCGCCCAAGTCTAACACAGACACACCACTCCACATTCCTGCAAACCCCTCCATCTCTCCAATCTTAATCGGCAAGCTGCACCCCTTCTCCCATGGTTGTATGGTTGTATGGAGACAGACAGGGAATCACTGGAGGGGCTGTCACTCCAGGTGTTGGAACATCTGTCTTCCACCCGCAGGCAATAGAGACACACACAGTGGAGGTGTTCCAATTTGGGCTGCTATCTGGGAAGACACACACACACAAACACGCACAAACACACACACACAGTACACACATACACACACATGCAATCACGTACACATGCACGCACGCACACACACACACACACATAGAGCTCCCTCCGGGATTCCTGACTACGTAGGTCCTAATGAATAGTAGAGCTCTCTGTTTAGTATCTTCTCTCTGTGCCAGTGTAACCATGTTCGACCTTGCATGTTGCTTAGTCCACTGAATTGTCCACTGGGTTTGTTTGAGTGTTTACTACAGGCTCAAGGTCTCATCTGTGTGTGTTTGGCCCGTGTCAGATGGTCTACTTGTTATCTATGTGTGTTGTCCTGTGTTTCAGGTGTATCAGCTGTCTAAGCACCAGGTGGAGATGTTACTGGGACCAAAACAGCCACTCTTGCCTCTCCACTAAAGACGACTCCAAACCCAGCCTGCTAGAGGTGAGTTACCCCTCTGTGTTAAACCACTCCAATCAGACATACTGGCTAGATTACAAGTAGCAATAATAAGCATGGATCAGTTCCTCACTATTCCTGACCTTGAAGGGGCAATCCGCAGTTGAAACAATAACAAAACGGCATCCCGCCATTGTTTAAGTAAAACGATGAACTATGGGACTGAAGAAATGTAACCACTCTCAAATGCATAAACAAAGCTGTGGATACAAGTCTGACCATCCATGATGTCAACATTATAGTTTTAATCATGTGTTGATACAGTGTTTGTTTGCATATCGGGTTTGGCCGGGGTAGGCCGTCATTGTAAGTAAGAATTTGTTCTTAACTGACTTGCCTAGTTAAATAAAGGTTCAATGAAAATACTTTGTTTACATACATTGAGGTTAAACAAGCTTATATTTTGGGTTCTGATGGGGTACAACAGTTGAACTAAGCTCATGAGGCATTTCTAAGTTATATTCTTCAAGAATCAATGGGTACATATCATTCATTTATAAGTCAGAAACTAGATGTAGCAACGGAAGATTGGCCCTTTAAACATTAGAAGGGAAGACTTCAAGTAAACCCTAGATCAGTGGCAACCAATCACAAGCTCCTATGATGATCTCAGTCCATTCTCATTTGGCCTTGTCACAGCCCGGCAAGTCATGTGGTCATAACAGGTCAAAGCTATCTTACTGTTGTCAGCCATTTTTAAAACAGCCCATAAAACCTCGGGAGACATGGTTAACAGACTCCCAACGAGATAATGGGCCATGTTAAAGCCTCTCTGACCTTTCCAAAACTCTCTCTCCCAGTTCTTCATCGTGGTGGCTTTTGATAGGCCCACTGGAGCCAGTGTGTTGAAGAATGGGTTCACTGTTTCACAGTTTTTCCTGTCTTATGTACAATGCTGTATAAGGTTGCCATGGTGTCCAGTTAGTGTGTACTGTGCCCGAGTGTGCTTCTATCAGAAAATGAATGTTAGTAATGATGTTTTCAAAATGGTCAAAATCTGTCATTGAAGACTGAGCTCAATATTAAACCTCTTTTTTCAGACCTCTTTAGAGAAAAACATCTGACAAGCTTTAATTGTGATGAGAACCCCTATCCCTTTAAGTATTGTTATGTTACGGCAAGACAAGCTCGTTAAGTTCATTATAGCTATCACAGCCCCCCTAGACACTCCTCACCTCCTCAGAGCATACCTATGCCCTGACAGCATCACCGCTGTGGTACAGCCAGCCACCCCAGTCTTCTACTGCCTTTGGTGTTAGAGCCAAGTGTGTTAACACACAGCTAAGTCCCTCTGCCACTATTAGGAGCCCCACTCACAGGCAGCTGTTTCTGAAAGGAGAGGGTCTGATTGGGTCCAGAGAGACTGATGTACTCAACTGGAGGAGTGTGGTTAGGGGAGTCAGAGTGAGTTAGTCGGGCCATACCATGACAATAAATATCCTGACTGAAAAATAAAAGTCATATCTTCATCAAAATAATATTCCTATCTTAATTGCAGTAAAAGTCCTATCTTAATCGCAGTAAAAGTCCTATCTTAATCGCAGTAAAATCCTATCTTAATCGCAGTAAAAGTCCTATCTTAATCGCAGTAAAATCCTATCTTAATCGCAGTAAAAGTCCTATCTTAATCGCAGTAAAATCCTATCTTAATCGCAGTAAAAGTCCTATCTTAATCGCAGTAAAATCCTATCTTAATCGCAGTAAAAGTCCTATCTTAATCGCAGTAAAATCCTATCTTAATCGCAGTAAAAGTCCTATCTTAATCGCAGTAAAAGTCTGATATGAGGTTCTGTAAAGATGGTCAGAAATAAAGTCTGAGTTCAGGTCTTCTGCTTGGAGCCCCATCCTGCCATCATTCCGCCATCTTTGCCATCTGGTGTGTCACACTGTTCCTCCACTTTAGGATGTTGTTGTTTCCCTGTGAGCAGAGCAGAACTCCACCCTCTTGTTTCCTCCTCCTCCTCTCAGCCACATAAACAGGACAGGTGTTTTACATTGTTTTCTTTAACCCGTCAGTGTTTGTGTCACCTCCTGTCCTCCAGAATTCTGCTTCCTGTCCAAGCATTGTGGCCAAGGATGTTCCACCATCACCCTCAGGGATAATCCAAGACTTTACCCTGTCGCTAAGCAACGTGGAGCAGGTACAGTATACCCTTACCCTTGTTAGATATTATCCTAAATGTGGTACAGCCGGATAGGACTAAAGTAACCCTTGGTCTTAGAGGGAGATTGGTGGGAATCATAGTCATCAATCCCTAAATGGTTGCTCTTTGGGAGTGAGCTGAGACAGCTGCAGTAACTGTGTGCAAACAGCAAACAATGCAGATGTAGAAGCACGCTGGCTAGGAAAAACTCCCTAGAAAGACAGGAACCTAGGAAGAAACCTAGAGAGGAACCAGGCTCCGAGGGGTGCCTAGTCCTCTTCTGGCTGTGCTGGGTGGAGATTATAACATGGCCAAGATGTTCAAACGTTCATAGATGACCAGCAGGGTCAAATAATAATAATCACAGTGGTTGTATAGGATGCAACAGGTCAGCACCTCAGGAGTAAATGTCAGTTGGCTTTTCATAGCCGATCATTCAGTTAGAGACAGGTTCTCTGATGTCTTATCTCTCAGTATGTATACAGTCATTTACAGACATATGGAGACATTCAAAGAACATATAACAATCTTTAGTACTATTCACCCTATCTTTCTACTTTTGTACATTTTGTACCTTCAGACACTGATTTCAGATCAGTCTGTATAACCCTAATCCTAACCTCAACATATTGAATGTGAGCCAGAAGCTGATATTGTATCTGTGATGAGGGTCTGACTCTGTCTGTTAGCATGTGACATTCCATCCCTGACTAGTTGCCAGGTCTGGTCAGTCGTAACTATAACCCTGTGCCCTTTCACACACTCTCCAACTGGATTTATATTGTGATAGAGAGTCACACACACACACACACACACACACTCACACACACACACACACACACACACTTTACCATCCAGATGTTGATGAATATGATGAATATGAATTATACATGATTCTGAATTTCTGCCTGGCAGGGACAATTATCCTGTTCTATTTACCTCCCAGGGTTGTCAATGGTTACCAGAGTTGTTCAGGGGGACACAGTTCTCTCCCAGCCAGGTCCCTGTTATTATGTCTCAGTTGACACCCTATTCCCTACATAGTGTTCGTACATGTATAGAATGAACCCAGGAAGATCAACCCTGCTCGACTAATGGGTATCTAGCTCAACTAGATGGAACAGCCACTATGCTGATAATGGAACTAGAACAAGCACATCCTCTGAACAAAGAGACATCTCCAATCTCCAATACAAACATGACTAACTATGTGAAAACATGGAGTAACCTTGGTGCCAGGCTGTTGCTGCTGTAGCTTTCTTGCCAATGTTGTCTAGCCAATGTTGTCTTGCCAATGTTTGGCATGGATCCATCCAATTGCAAAGCAGTCGGCTGAAGCAGAAACAGACTGTCAATCAAGCAAGGACGGGGAAAATAAAGACCTAGCAACATTTCTAAATGCAAAATATCCCAAAATGTGTTTCCACAAACCCCTGTTTTCCTGGGTGATGTCAGACTGCGGCAGCCTTCTGATTGGTTTATAAATGAAGGTTTTATTGTCATGAGGACTGTTCGGTTTGTTTTGTTCTGTAGCAGGAGGAGCTTGAGTGTGACTTTGGGAGTGAGCAGCGGTACGAGGCTCGATGGCTGAACAGTGTCTCAGAGGTCAAGTGCAGTGGAGTGATGGTGAGTACAACCAATCACCTTTCAAGGAGCATTTGTCACTCAACACAATCTTGGTGAAGGTGCCAGTCAGAAATAAGATGTTTAGTGTATGGCCAATCAAAGCCATGCTTACTGGTTGTGTATGGTGAAGTGGCCAATCAGCGAGCTTGTTTCTGTCCATGTAGCTGACCACAGTGGAGAGGAGTCAGGTGTTTCAGCTCAGCCTGCGGAGAAAGGGACACCTGGACAAATACATTGACAGCCCTAAACCCATGACTGGTAAAAATATACACACGCATACACAGGCATGTGCACACACAAACACACACACACACACACACACACACACACACACACACACACACACACACACACACACACACACACACACACACACACACACACACACACACACACACACACACACACACACACACACACACACACACACACACACACACACACAGCCTACTCCCAGATGCCAGTATATTCTCAGTGTTAACAGGCCATGTATTTGCCATGTGAGCCCTGAGAGCAGAAGAACTGACCTACAGCCAGAAGAACTGCATACTTTACTACAGGACTAATGCTTCATACCATACTCACTGCTCAGTCATCAAAACACACAAGCACAAATGGTTTCTCTGTGGGAGGTGCTGGAACATGCACATGCACATCTGTTTCTCTAGGTTTATGTTATGTCTTCCCTCTCTGTTTCTCTGGGCTTGTTATGTCTTCCCTCTCTGTTTCTCTAGGTTTATGTTATGTCTTCCCTCTCTGTTTCTCTGGGCTTGTTATGTCTTCCCTCTCTGTTTCTCTGGGTTTCTGTTATGTCTTCCCTCTCTGTTTCTCTGGGTTTCTGTTATGTCGTCCCTCTCTGTTTCTCTGGGCTTCTGTTATGTCTTCCCTCTCTGTTTCTCTGGGTTTCTGTTATGTCTTCCCTCTCTGTTTCTCTGGGTTTCTGTTGTCTTCCCTCTCTGTTTCTCTGGGTTTCTGTTGTCTTCCCTCTCTGTTTCTCTGGGCTTGTTATGACTTCCCTCTCTGTTTCTCTGGGCTTGTTATGTCTTCCCTTTCTGTTTCTTTGGGTTTCTGTTATGTCTTCCCCCTCTGTTTCTCTGGGTTTCTGTTATGTCGTCCCTCTCTGTTTCTCTGGGCTTCTGTTATGTCTTCCCTCTCTGTTTCTCTGGGTTTCTGTTATGTCTTCCCTCTCTGTTTCTCTGGGTTTCTGTTGTATTCACTCTCTGTTTCTCTGGGTTTCTGTTGTCTTCACTCTCTGTTTCTCTGGGTTTCTGTTGTCTTCCCTCTCTGTTTCTCTGGGTTTCTGTTATGTCTTCCCTCTCTGTTTCTCTGGGTTTCTGTTGTCTTCCCTCTCTGTTTCTCTGGGCTTGTTATGTCTTCCCTCTCTGTTTCTCTGGGTTTCTGTTATGTTTTCCCTCTCTGTTTCTCTGGGCTTGTTATGTCTTCCCTCTCTGTTTCTCTGGGCTTCTTATGTCTTCCCTCTGTTTCTCTGGGTTTCTGTTGTCTTCCCTCTCTGTTTCTCTGGGCTTGTTATGTCTTCCCTCTCTGTTTCTCTGGGTTTCTGTTATGTCTTCCCTCTCTGTTTCTCTGGGTTTCTGTTATGTCTTCCCTCTCTGTTTCTCTGGGCTTGTTATGTCTTCCCTCTCTGTTTCTCAGGGTTTCTGTTGTCTTCCCTCTCTGTTTCTCTGGGTTTCTGTTATGTCTTCCCTCTCTGTTTCTCTGGGTTTCTGTTGTCTTCCCTCTCTGTTTCTCTGGGTTTCTGTTGTCTTCACTCTCTGTTTCTCTGGGTTTCTGTTGTCTTCCCTCTCTGTTTCTCTGGGTTTCTGTTATGTCTTCCCTCTCTGTTTCTCTGGGCTTGTTATGTCTTCCCTCTCTGTTTCTCTGGGTTTCTGTTGTCTTCCCTCTCTGTTTCTCTGGGTTTCTGTTGTCTTCCCTCTCTGTTTCTCTGGGCTTGTTATGTCTTCCCTCTCTGTTTCTCTGGGTTTCTGTTATGTCTTCCCTCTCTGTTTCTCTGGGCTTGTTATGTCTTCCCTCTCTGTTTCTCTGGGTTTCTGTTATCTCTCCCCTCTCTGTTTCTCTGGGTTTCTGTTATGTCTTCCCTCTCTGTTTCACTTGGTTTCTGTTATGTCTTCCCTCTCTGTTTCTCTGGGCTTGTTATGTCTTCCCTCTCTGTTTCTCTGGGTTTCTGTTGTCTTCCCTCTCTGTTTCTCTGGGCTTGTTATGTCTTCCCTCTCTGTTTCTCTGGGTTTCTGTTGTCTTCCCTCTCTGTTTCTCTGGGCTTCTGTTATGTCTTCCCTCTCTGTTTCTCTGGGCTTCTGTTATGTCGTCCCTCTCTGTTTCTCTGGTCTTGTTATGTCTTCCCTCTCTGTTTCTCTGGGTTTCTGTTATGTCTTCCCTCTCTGTTTCTCTGGGTTTCTGTTATGTCTTCCCTCTCTGTTTCTCTGGGTTTCTGTTATGTCTTCCCTCTCTGTTTCTCTGGGTTTCTGTTATGTCTTCCCTCTCTGTTTCTCTGGGTTTCTGTTATGTCTTCCCTATCTGTTTCATAGGTTCATTATGATATACGCAGCCCATGCAGTGATGTAATGGAGCCCTTTCAAATAGCCTATGTGTACTAGCAGAATGTATTGTGTTAATAAAGCCCTCCCCTTTGTCCACTCCCTCTCCCTCTTTCTCTCAGTGGAGGTGTACAACTGTGGGGTCGGCAGTGGGGATTGTTCCCAGTGTTGGGGACGTGAGGACCAGGGTCATCTGTGTGGCTGGTGTGACAACATCTGTAGAACCGGGGATGACTGCCAGTATATGAGTAGTCAGTGTCCTGACCCCGAGATCACTAAGGTTGGAATACACACACACACACACACACACACACACACACACACACACACACACACACACACACACACACACACACACACACACACACACACACACACACACACACACACACACACACACACACACACACACACACACACACACAATGACCCATCCGCAAGATCCATAAGACTGGACACGTCTAACTGTACTGTACATACTCATTCATGCAATTCTCCATCCCGTCATTGTTGACCTAGGGCCTAATTTAGAACAGGAAGTGGTGGTGTGTCACATGACCTGTCACATGGCGCTGCCTTTCCTCTGTCTTGCGATTGGGGCTTATTTTAGAAGGGGAAGTGTTATTACAGAGCTTCATTAAACCAAGTCAGTCTAAAACATCACTCTTTACTGTACAACTCCCTGACTGAATGACACCACAGCACAGTCACAGCACTTAGGCACTGGCTCTTATGGAGGAACAAATCAACTGATCTGGAGGGATGACAGAGGGCATGGGTACACTTAGTCACTGTCTAACCCTGTCTGTCTGTCTGGGCAAGTGTGCATGCGTGTGTGTGTGCGTATGCGTGCGTGTGCGTGCGTTTGTGTGTGTGGAGTTCTGTGCATACCATGTTGGTATTGAGCTCGGTACAGAGTCACCCACAGAAATAGAATAGAGCAATATACATTACCGATGTGATCACACTACAACCACATTGGTCAGGGAAATGACTGTGTTGATTTGGATGCAGATCTCACTGTGGTCAGCACCTAGTGGTCATTAACCCCAGTCAGCTGAACACATGGGTTCAACTCTTCAGTTGAATTCATCTGAGTGACTGTGCTCCTTTCTATCAAGGCTTCTGAAGATTTGTGGTTATGTCCCTATGTTTGAACTGCCAGGCATAAAAGAGTGTTTAGAGTTGCAATCAGACCCACTCTGAACGCTGCTGAATGCTGCCTTTATCTGTGCTGCAGACAGGAAGTATGGCTCACATGAGGTTCAGTTGGCCTAAACACTTCCTGTAGATAAAACCTGCCTGGCCTGGCCAAGCAGGGGAACAAAGAAGTCTGACACACACACATGCGCGCACACACACACACACACACATACACACTAACACTCAACTAATCTATAGCATCTTACACACATGGGTACACCTTCATTCAATATATACAGTACCAGTCAAAAGTTTGGACACACCTACTCATTCAATGGTTGTTCTTTATTTTTGTTTTCTACATTGTAGAATAATAGTGAAGACATCAAAACGATGAAATAACACATATGGAGTCATGTAGTAACCAAAAAAGTGTGAAACAAATCAGGTGTAACAACACATGCACAGGATCGGTACATCCGAACATCACACCTGCGGGAAAGGTACAGGATGGCAACAACGACTGCCCGAGTTATACCAGGAACGCACAAAACATCAGTGCTCAGCCTGTCCACAATAGGCTGAGAGAGGCTGGACTGAGGGCTTGTAAGGCAGGTCATCACCAGACTTCACCGGCAACAACGTCACCTTTGGGCACAAACCCACCGTCGCTGGACCAGACAGGACTGGCAAAAAGTGCTCTTCACTGACGAGTCGCAGTTTTGTCTCACAAAGGGTGATGGTCGGATTCACGTTTATCATCGAAGGAATGAGCGTTACACTGAGGCTTGTACTCTGGAGCAGGATAGATTTGGAGGTGGAGGGTCCATCATGGTCTGGGGAGGTGTGTCACAGCATCATTGGACTGAGCTTGTTATCATTGCAGGCAATCTCAACACTGTGCATTACAGGGAAGACATCCTCCTCCCTCATGTGGTACCCTTCCTGCAGGCTCATCCTGACATGACCCTCCAGCATGACCCCCCTGCAAGACAGGAATGCCAGTGTTCTACCATAGCCAACGAAGAGCCCGGATCTCAATCCCATTGAGCACGTCTGGGACCTGTTGGATCGGAGAGTGAGGGCTATGGCCATTCCCCCCAGAAATGTCCGGGAACTTGCAGGTGCCTTGGTGGAAGAGTGGGGTAACATCTCACAGCAAGAACTGGCAAATCTGGTGCAGTCCATGAGGAGGAGATGCACTGCAGTACTTAATGCAAATACTGACTTACTTTTGATTTTGACCCCCCTTTTGTCCAGGGACACTATTTAATTTCTGTTAGTCACATGTCTGTTGAACTTGTTCAGTTTAAGTCTCAGTTGTTGAATCTTGTTATGTTCATACAAATTTTTACATGTTACGTTTGCTGAAAATAAACAGTTTCTTTTTTTGCTGAGTTTATATATACACATCTTCTTCTTTTTTACCCCACTAACCTTCCTCCCTTAATTGGAGTAAACTAATGAACAATAATACTTAAGATTCTACTTCCAGCCTTTACATAATATATACATTTTATATAGTAAAATGTATATAGTAAAATAGTCAATGTTCCTAGCTTCACGTTCCTAGGAACATGAAGTGAGGCGGCCATCTCTGTCGGCGCCGGAAGTACAACAACAACAACTTTATTTGACTCTATGTAAACTGGAAACCACATATCCTGAGGCTGCATTCATTGTAGCTGGGGCTGATCTGAAAACAAGACTCCCAAAATTCTATCTGCATATTGATTGTGCAACCAGGGCTGGTAAAACCCTGGATCATTGTTATTCTAACTTCAGCGACGCATATAAGGCCCTCCCCCACCCTCCTTTCGGAAAAGCAGACCACGACTCCATTTTGTTGCTTCCCGCCTATAGACAGAAACTAAAGCAGGAAGCTCCCGCGCTCAGGTCTGTTCAACGCTGGTTCGACCAATCTGAGTCCACGCTTCAAGACTGCTTCGATCACGTGGATTGGGATATGTTCTGCATTGCGTCCAACAACAACATGGACGAATACGCTGATTCGGTGAGAGAGTTCATTAGAAAGTGCATCGGCAATGTCGTACCCACAGCAACTATTAAAACATTCCCAAACAGGAAATGTTGGATTGATGGCAGCATTCCTGCAAAACTGAAAGCGTGAACCACTGCTTTTAACCAGGGCAAGGTGACCGGAAACATGACCGAATACAAACATTGTAGCTATTCCCTCCGCAAGGCAATCAAATAAGCTAAGCGTCAGTATAGAGACAAAGTAGAGTTGCAATTCAACGGCTAAGACACAAGAGGTATGTGGCAGGGTCTACAGTCAATCACGGATTACAAAAAGAAAACCAGCCCCGTTGTGGACCAGGATGTCTTGCTCTCAGACAGACTAAATCACTTCTTTGCTCGCATTGAGGATAATACAGTGCCACTGACACGGCCCGCTACCAAAGCCTGCGGACTCTCCTTCACTGCAGCCGACGTGAGTAAAACATTTAAACGTGTTAACCCTCGCAAGGTTGCAGGCCCAGGTGGCATCCCCAGCCGCGTCCTCAGAGCATGCGCAGACCAGCTGGCTGGTGTCTTTACGGACATATTCAATCAATCCTTATCCCAGTCTGCTGTCCCCACATGCTTCAAGATGGCCACCATTGTCCCTGTATCTAAGAAAGCAAAGGCAACTGAGCTAAACGACTACTGTCCCATAGCACTCACTTCCGTCATCATGAAGTGCTTTGAGAGACTAGTCAAGGACCATATCACCTCCCCCCTACCTGACACTCTAGACCCATTCCAATTTGCTTACCGCTCCAATAGGTCCACAGACGACGCGATCACACTGCACACTGCCCTAACCCATCTGGACAAGAGGAATACCTGTGTAAGAATGCTGTTCATTGATTACAGCTCAGCATTTAACACCATAGTACCCTCCAAACTCGTCATCAAGCTGGACCCCGCCCTGTGCAACTGGGTCCTGGACTTCCTGACGGGCCGCCCCCAGGTGATGAGGGTAGGTAACAACATCTCCACCCCACTGATCCTCAACACTGGGGCACCACGAGGGTGCGTTTTGACACCACAGTGGTAGGCTTGATTACCAACAACGACGAGACGGCCTACAGGGAGGAGATGAGGGCCCTCGGAGTGTGGTGTTAAATAACCTCACACTCAACGTCAACAAAACAAAGGAGATGATTGTGGACTTCAGGAAACAGCAGAGGGAGCACCCCCCCTATCCACATCGACGGGACAGTAGTGGAGAGGGTAGTAAGTTTTAAGTTCCTCGGCTTACACATCACGGACAAACTGAATTGGTCCACCCACACAGACAGCGTTGTGAAGAAGGCACAGCATTGCCACTTCAACCTCAGGAGGCTGAAGAAATTCGGCTTGTCACCAAAAGCAGTCACAAACTTTTACAGATACACAATCGAGAGCATCCTGTCAGGCTGTATCATCACCTGGTACGGCAACTGCTCCGCCCACAACCGCAAGGCTCTCCAGAGGGTAGTGAGGTCTGCACAATGCATCACCGGGGGCAAACTGCCTGCTCTCCAGGACACCTACACCACCCGATGTCACAGGAAGGCCATAAAGATAATCAAGGACAACAACCACCCAAGCCACTGCCTGTTCACCCCACTATCATCCAGAAGGCGAGGTCAGTACAGGTGCATCAAAGCAGGGCCCGAGAAACTGATAAACAGCTTCTATCTCAAGGACATCAGTCTGTTAAAGAGCCACCACTAACATTGAGTGGCTGCTGCCAACATACTGACTCAACTCCAGCCACTTTAATAATGGAAATTGATGTAAAACATGTATCACCAGCCACTTTAAACAATGCCACTTTATATAATGTTTACATATCCTACATTACTCATCTCATATGTATATACTGTACTCGATACCATCTACGGCATCTTGCCATCTTTATGTAATACATGTATCACTAGCCACTTTAAACTATGCCACTTTGTTTACATACCCTACATTACTCATCTCATATGTATATGTATATACTGTACTCTATATCATCTGCTGCATCTTTATGTAATACATGTATCACTAGCCACTTTAAACTATGCCACTTTATGTTTACATACCCTACATTACTCATCTCATATGCATATACTGTACTCGATACCATCTACTGCATCTTGCCTATGTCGTTCTGTACCATCACTCATTCATATATCTTTATGTACATATTCTTTATCCCTTTACACTTGTGTGTATAAGGTAGTTGTTGTGGAATAGTTAGGTTAGATTACTCATTGGTTATTACTGCATTGTCGGAACTAGAAGCACAAGCATTTCACTACACTCGCATTAACATCTGATAACCATGTGTATGTGACAAATAAAATATGATTTGATTTTACGGACATAATCTATTTTACAATAGTTCTATTTTTGTTTGTATTTACTCCTATCCTTCCGCTAACCTCAATCCCTCCCATCTGTTTCTGAAGATCATGCAGTTTTATTTATTTTTGCCATATATTTTTAACTGCTGTTTCACGAAAGTTTTTAACCGATATACATTTTACTGACATAGTATATTTTACATGAGTTATCGTGTTGTTATTAGTACCACCATTCAGCTCCACTCAACCCATCCCATCTATATCCTAACACCATCCATACTGGATTTATTTTTGCCATATATTTTAAAACAAAAGTTCTGATCCTTTCTATTCTCATAGTTTCTACAGATTGTAAATAAAAGATTAATACAATTCTAAAAGTAATACTTTTTTAATTGATCTATTGACTATGACATTTCAAATCGCCCAGCAGTGCTATCTGCAGAGTTAGCTCCAGGTAAATGTTGCAATTCTTCAGCCATTCCTGGACCTGCGAGCAAATCAAGCTATGTATGGACATTACCATAACAAATGATCTAATGATTCTGTCTCTTCGCAGCAAAATCTGAAAAGCCAAGTCAAAAAAACACACAGCCATTTTTCCAGCCAAAGATAGGAGTCACAAAAAGCAGAAATATAGATCAAATTAATCACTAACCTTTGATGATCATCAAATGACACTCATAAGACATCATGTTACACAATACCTGTATGTTTTGTTCGATAATGTGCATACTTATATCCAAAAATCTCAGTTTACATTGGCGCCTTACGTGCAGTAATGTTTTGATTCCATAACATCCGGTGATTTTGCAGAAATACTCATAATAAACATTGATAAAAGATACAACTGTTATTCACAGAATTAAAGACAGACTTCTCCTTAACTTCTTGGAACTCCCCATCCCGGATCCGGGTTTGTGACTAAAGCCTCAGGCTCATTAGCATAACGCAACGTTAACGATTTCTGAAAATCGCAAATAAAATGAAAATAATGCGTCTGCTCTCAAGCTTAGCCTTTTCTTAACAACACTGTCATCTCAGATTTTCAAAATATGCTTTTGAACCATAGAAATTGACTAATTTGTGTAAGAGTATGCAAAGCTAGCATAGCATTTTGAGTAGCATTTAGCACGCAACATTTTCACAAAAACCAGATAACAAAATAAATAAAATCATTTACCTTTGAAGAGCTTCTGATGTTTTCAATGAGGAGACTCTCAGTTACATACCAAATGCGCAGTTTTTCCTGAAGGCGTCTGTGTGTAGGAGAAATCGTTCCGTTTTCTACATTGCGTCTGGCTACCGAAACGAACCGAAAATTCAGTCACCTACAACGTAAAACTTTTTCCGGATTAACTACATAATATCGACCGAAACATGGCAAACGTTGTTTGGAATCAATCCTCAAGGTGTTTTTTCACATATCTCTTCATTGATATGCAGTTCGTGGAAGCTTGCTTTCCTCTGTATCCCATGGAAAAATACTGGCAGGTGACTTTTGCGCACCAATTTCGGCGCAGGACACCGGGCGGACACCTGGTAAATGTGGTCTCTTATGGTCAATCTTCCAATGATCTGCCTACAAATACGTCACAATGCTGCAGACACCTTGGGGAAACGACAGAAAGGGCAGGCTCATTCCTCTCGCATTCACAGCCATATAAGGAGACAATGGAAAACAGAGCCTCAAAAATCCTGTTCATTTCCTGGATGCCGTCTCATCTTGGTTTTGCCTGAAGCTCACGTTCTAGGGCACGCACAGAAAATATCTCGATAGTTCTGGACACGTCAGAGTGTTTTCTTTCGAATGCTATCAATTATATGCATAGTCGAGCATCTTTTTGTGACAAAATATCTTGTTTAAAATGGGAACGTTTTTCATCCAAAAATGAAATAGCGCCCCCAGAGCATCAACAGGTTAATGCCACCGCTGTGTCAGATTTCAAAAAAACTTTATGGAAAAAGCATAATCTGAGAACGGCGCTCAGAGCCCAATCCAGCCAGAGAAATATCCGCCATTTTGGAGTCAACAGAAGTTAGAAATAACACCATAAATCTTCACTTACCTTTGATGTTCTTCATCAGAAGGCACTCATAGGAATCCCAGTTCGACAATAAATGACTGATTTGTTCCATAAAGTCCATCATTTATGTCCAAATATCCACTTGTTGTTAGCGTGTTCAGCCCACTAATTCATCTTCATGAGTCGCGAACACTTCGTCCAGACAAAAACTTGAAAAGTTCCGTTACAGGTGTAGAAACAAGTCAAACGATGTATGGAATCAATCGTTAGGATGTTTTTAACATAAAACATCAATAATGTTCCAACCGTAGAATTCCTATGTATGAAGAAAAGCACTGGAACGAGAGGTAACTCTGTCGGGAGCGTGCGTCACGAGCCTGAGACACTCTGCCAGACCACTGACTCAAACAGGTCTCATGAGCCCCTCCTTTATAGTAGAATCCTCATTCATGTCTCTAAAGACGGTTGACATCTAGTGGAAGCCGTAGGAAGTCCAACTTTATCCGTATCCCACTGTGTATTTGGTAGGCCAAGCTTTGAAAAACTACAAACCTCAGATGTCCCACTTCCTGGTTGGATTTTTCTCAGGTTTTCACCTGACATATGAGTTATGTTATACTCACAGACATAATTCAAACAGTTTTAGAAATGTCAGAGTGTTTCCTATCCAATACTAATAATAATATGCATATATTAGCATCTGTGACAGAGTAGGAGGCAGTTCACTCTGGGCACGCTATTCATCCAGAAGTGAAAATGCTGCCCCCTATCCCAATTTTGGTGCAGGGCCAGCAGTTCCTTACTTTTTCCCCCTTTCACTTGCCTCTTCCATTTTTCGGTAATACTGCAATAAGTTGGTTGTAATTTTGAGTAGAGCAGACATTTCCATATAATTTTGTTAGCTGCGTGTGTGACATAACTCCACTAGTCCTATTTTTTATATTATTTACAAAGATTATACTTAATCATTTTTTTATTTGTAATTTGTTGTATTATTTGTTCTGTATTTTCTGGTGGATGAAACTGAAATTACAACCAACTTTCTATGGCTTGTTTTAAAAATAGTGATATTTTATTATTTTTCAAATAACCTAAGGCGAGAGCTTGTAATATGAATAAAGGGAAAAATGCCATTCTTGAACATTGGGTGAGTCATTCATACTAATCTGCTGGAGAACCAGTTTGGAGTTAAAAGTATAAATTGTGTATGACTGATGCCTTTAGTGAGATGTCAAATGCTTTAAACTCCGAACTCATATTCATTATATAAATTGGCCTGTTTAATTTTGTCTAGCTTGCCGTTCCAAATAAAATGGAACATTTTTGGCTCATATATTTTTTTTAAACAGGTCGCTGGTTATAGACAAGACCATAAGCAAATAGGTAAACTGGGATATGACTAAAGCATTCATCAGGGTGATTTTTCCACAAATAGAGAGGTATTTTTTGCTAACTTTCTATGTAAATGTATTGCAGTTAGATAATTTATTTATTTATTTTTGTATATATATAAATAAAAATATATATACCGAGTACTGTATGTCCACATCACCATTAAACTATTTAATTGCTAAACTACACGGTAATGAAAAGTTGTATTTTTTCAGTGATCCAATACGTAATATAGTACACTTATCATAATTTGGTTGCAATCAAAGAGGTTAGAAAAAGTATCCAGATCCTCTATGAGGCTGTGGAGGGATGTAAATAGTGGATTTAAAAGAAGACATTAATCATCAGCGTACAATGTCACCTTTATTTTTAACCCCTAGATTTCTAGCCCCTTGATATTATTGTTGGATCTGATTTTAATTGCTAACATTTCAATGGCCATAGTAAATAGATATGCCGATAGTGGACAACCTTGTTTAACTCCTCTTGACAGTTTAATACTTTCTGAGAAGTAGCCATTATTTACTATTTTACATCTGGATTTACAATGTATAACTTTAACCCATTGTATAAGAGATTTTCCAAAATTGAAATATTCCAGGCATTTGTATATAAATTCCAGTTGTACTTTTATCAAAAGCCTTTTCATAGTCAGCTATGAATACCAGGCCTAGTTTCCCAGTTTTTCAATTGTGTTCCACTGTTTCCAGTACTTGTCTTATATTATATCCAATGTATCGTCTATGTAAAAAACCTGTCTGATTAGGATGAATAATATCCAACAATAACCTTTTCATCCAATGCGCTATGCATTTTTAAGGGGCCTCCAATTGTTTTTGGACTCAATCTTTATATTTACCACTTGGATCCTGTTTCAGTAATAATGAAATCAGACCTAGTTGAGTATCTGATAATCTACCATTTTTATAGAAGTGGTTAAACATGCTAATAACGGTCCTCTGACTATATCAAAAAAGTTTTGTTATACTTCCACGGGTATGCCATCCAGCCCTGGAGTTTTCCCGGACTTACATGCTTTAATTGCATCAAGAACTTCCTCCTCTGTAATTTGCCCTTCAAATGAGTCTTTATGTACAGCTGTTAATTTTACATTATTAATATTTTTTTAATCATAACATTTACTTCAGTTAGTTGAGATGGAGGAGACTGAAATGAAAACATATGCTTAAAGTACTTTGCTTCCTCTTTCAAAATATCATTTGGGGAATCATGGGTGACTCCATCTTTTGCAACAAGTTTCAATAAAATATTCTTCAAATCAAATCAAATCAAATTGTATTTGTCACATACACATGGTTAGCGGATGTTAATGCGAGTGTAGCGAAATGCTTGTGCTTCTAGTTCCGACAATGCAGTAATAACCAACAAGTAATCTAACTAACAATTCCTAAACTTCTGTCTTATACACAGTGTAAGGGGATAAAGAATATGTACATAAGGATATATGAATGAGTGATGGTACAGAGCAGCATAGGCAAGATACAGTAGATGGTATCGAGTACAGTATATACATATGAGATGAGTATGTAAACAAAGTGGCATAGTTAAAGTGGCTAGTGATACATGTATTACATAAGGATGCAGTCGATGATATAGAGTACAGTATATACGTATGCATATGAGATGAATATGTAGGGTAAGTAACATTATATAAGGTAGCATTGTTTAAAGTGGCTAGTGATATATTTACATCATTTCCCATCAATTCCCATTATTAAAGTCGCTGGAGTTGAGTCAGTGTCAGTGTGTTGGTAGCAGCCACTCAATGTTAGTGGTGGCTGTTTAACAGTCTGATGGCCTTGAGATAGAAGCTGTTTTTCAGTCTCTCGGTCCCAGCTTTGATGCACCTGTACTGACCTCACCTTCTGGATGATAGCGGGGTGAACAGGCAGTGGCTCGGGTGGTTGATGTCCTTGATGATCTTTATGGCCTTCCTTTAACATCGGGTGGTGTAGGTGTCCTGGAGGGCAGGTAGTTTGCCCCCGGTGATGCGTTGTGCAGACCTCACTACCCTCTGGAGAGCCTTACGGTTGAGGGCGGAGCAGTTGCCATACCAGGCGGTGATACAGCCCGCCAGGATGCTCTCGATTGTGCATCTGTAGAAGTTTGTGAGTGCTTTTGGTGACAAGCCAAATTTCTTCAGCCTCCTGAGGTTGAAGAGGCGCTGCTGCGCCTTATTCACGATGCTGTCTGTGTGAGTGGACCAATTCAGTTTGTCTGTGATGTGTATGCCGAGGAACTTAAAACTTGCTACTCTCTCCACTACTGTTCCATCGATGTGGATAGGGGGGTGTTCCCTCTGCTGTTTCCTGAAGTCCACAATCATCTCCTTAGTTTTGTTGACGTTGAGTGTGAGGTTATTTTCCTGACACCACACTCCGAGGGCCCTCACCTCCTCCCTGTAGGCCGTCTCGTCGTTGTTGGTAATCAAGCCTACCACTGTTGTGTCGTCCGCAAACTTGATGATTGAGTTGGAGGCGTGCGTGGCCACACAGTCGTGGGTGATCAGGGAGTACAGGAGAGGGCTCAGAACGCACCCTTGTGGGGCCCTAGTGTTGAGGATCAGCGGGGAGGAGATGTTGTTACCTACCCTCACCACCTGGGGGCGGCCCGTCAGGAAGTCCAGGACCCAGTTGCACAGGGCGGGGTCGAGACCCAGGGTCTCGAGCTTGATGACGAGCTTGGAGGGTATTATGGTGTTGAATGCCGAGCTGTAGTCGATGAACAGCATTCTCACATAGGTATTCCTCTTGTCCAGATGGGTTAGGGCAGTGTGCAGTGTGGTTGAGATTGCATCGTCTGTGGACCTATTTGGGTGGTAAGCAAATTGGAGTGGGTCTAGGGTGTCAGGTAGGGTGGAGGTGATATGGTCCTTGACTAGTCTCTCAAAGCACTTCATGATGACGGAAGTGAGTGCTACGGGGCGGTAGTCGTTTCGCTCAGTTACCTTAGCTTTCTTGGGAACAGGAACAATGGTGGCCCTCTTGAAGCATGTGGGAACAGCAGACTGGTATAGGGATTGATTGAATATGTCCGTAAACACACCAGCCAGCTGGTCTGCGCATGCTCTGAGGGCGCGGCTGGGGATGCCGTCTGGGCCTGCAGCCTTGCGAGGGTTAACACGTTTAAATGTTTTACTCACCTCGGCTGCAGTGAAGGAGAGACCGCATGTTTCCGTTGCAGGCCGTGTCAGTGGCACTGTATTGTCCTCAAAGCGGGCAAAAAGTTATTTAGTCTGCCTGGGAGCAAGACATCCTGGTCCGTGACTGGGCTGGATTTCTTCCTGTAGTCCATGATTGACTGTAGACCCTGCCACATGCCTCTTGTGTCTGAGCCGTTGAATTGAGATTCTACTTTGTCTCTGTACTGACGCTTAGCTTGTTTGATAGCCTTACGGAGGGAATAGCTGCACTGTTTGTATTCAGTCATGTTACCAGACACCTTGCCCTGATTGAAAGCAGTGGTTCGCGCTTTCAGTTTCACGCGAATGCTGCCATCAATCCACGGTTTCTGGTTAGGGAATGTTTTAATCGTTGCTATGGGAACGACATCTTCAACGCACGTTCTAATGAACTCGCACACCGAATCAGCGTATTCGTCAATGTTGTTATCTGACGCAATACGAAACATGTCCCAGTCCACGTGATGGAAGCAGTCTTGGAGTGTGGAGGCAGCTTGGTCGGACCAGCGTTGGACAGACCTCAGCGTGGGAGCTTATTTTTTTAGTTTTTGTCTGTAGGCAGGTATCAGCAAAATGGAGTCGTGGTCAGTTTTTCCGAAAGCATTTCTATGTTGAAGATTAAAAAATAATTTGGTTAATTTCTCTCCATATTCCATCCAGTTCACTTTATTTTTTAGAATATCTAACACTTGATCTTTCTTGAATAAGTTCCTCCATTTCTTTTTGTTTTACCTCTAACTTATTCTGTGCCTCTATGGTACAGTTTTTATTGATATCTATGTTTACTGTTAGTCCTTCCATTTCCTTTTGTTGATATGGACTCTTTTGACCTAAATTGCTTTTGTTTTAGAGATGAGTACTGAATTGCATGGCCTCTAAAGGCACATTTAAAAGTCTCACATGCAATAAGGGGATCTGCTGTACATATATTATGTCGGAAAAATACTGTTATAAGTTCTTCTGTCCTAGTTAAAAACAAATTACCATCCAATAGGCTTTGATTAAATTTCCAATATCCTCACCCAAATTCTGTAAGAGCAATATATATGCCAATTATTTGGGGTCCAACTGCATTATGTCCCTTACCAACACTTTTTAAACCTTTGGTGCCATAAGAAAGTAATCAAGATGCTTAGCTTGATTGAGCCTCCGCCATGTATATCTCACAAGGTCCGGATATTTAAGCCTTCATATATCCACTAGTTGCAATATATCCATGACATTCGTGATTTCCTTCAGTGCATGAGGGTGATCTTATGTAGTGAGATTTCCTTCTCAGCCAATTGAAGTATTTAATACAATATTATAATCTCCTACCATAATAATAGAGTATTGTATTGTTTGTAGGTTTGATAAATTATTATATACATTTTCAAAAAAGCGATGATCATCATTATTTGGTCCGTAAAGATTAATGACCCAAATCTGTTTATGGTTCAATAATACATTTTAAATCATCTACCTTGCAGATCTGTTTGGACAATGTGCACATTCAGATCAAAATTATTGTTAATTCATTTCTTGGCCCCTTTTGAGTTTCTTGTCCATGGGAGAGGTATATTTCACTCTGCCCCCCCCAGTTCTTTTTCCACACAACTTTATCTAAAATGTTGAATGAGTTTCCTGTAAACAATAGATATTATATTCCTTCTCTTTTAGCCAGGTAAGTACTGATCGTCTTTTCTTATTATCTGCTAGGCCATTACAATTATAACTGGCTATACTTATTTCACCATTTACCATAATGAGATTCAGGTCTCAATTCTATTTATCAAAATATATGTTTGTAAACGTACCATTAAAAGTACCATAGTGTTTGAGTGTCCATATTGAGTGTCGATATTTACATTGCTACTAAGTAAACCTCTACTATTCCACCCGCTAATCCACCCCATCCCAAATGGGGTTGTCATCCCATTGACTGGCAGAACACCCACCGTCCCCCCCGGGTCCCAGGGCCAGTAGAAGTTAGCATTGTTCACTCTGTCAGCCCACTCAGTGTCCCTGTGTGACTCTCTGTATCAGCCATTGTGTCAGTGTCATGACTCATGGTTTGTTGTGTGAGAGTGTCCGTCTGTGTGTGTATATCCCGCTTAGATGACTGAGGTTAAAAGTGTTGAAATCCTCTATTCATGGGCAGCCCAATGTAACACACAGACACGCACACACTGAAACAGCTCCCTCAGGGGAGGTGGTTGTAAGACAGTAAACTGGGGCTGTGGTTGTGGGAGACTGGGAGCGTGATGCAATGCTTTGGCAGCCATGTTTTCCAAGACAGTCTCACCAGGAGTTAGTTAGAGTTACAGTCAGAGTTCTCAGTCTTATGGGGGAGTATCTGTTCTACCACAGTATCACCAACAGTTTACTGTTACTCTGTCCACCACAGTGACTATGTCTAAAGATTGTATGGGCTGCTCCTGTAATGCTTCCCTTTCTGCGCCACATTTTTATTTAGTCAGCTTACAGTTGGGAAATCAGTCATTCAAGCATCTTTGAGCATAAACAGTAATATGAAGTATATGTTATGTGGATAGACAAGCCAGGAAAATACAGTAATGTGTTCTATGTTTGTAATACTGCAGGTAATAAAGGCAGTTGTCTGCGAGGATCAATCTGCGAAGAGTAGTTAAGATGGACTGCAACACGGTACACAGTATGGTCACAAACAGTGGGTTTGAACCAATAATGTTGATGTTTACGGTATGATCTGAACACCTGACCATGGTAGAAATCTGGAGGCAGGATCCTTGAAGGATCTTTATCCAAATGATCAGTGTATCTCCACAAGAGCCCAACCAATTCATAAATTCCTGTCAAGATTAACTGGAGCATTGTAGAGGTCTTTAGAGATCCTTTATTGTTGAATGCGTTTTGAGATCAGGAAATCTCCTGATGTTATTGTACTGTACTTTGCTCCCCTCATCATGACTCATTCACAGAGGAGTGACGGGTGTAAATGAGCAGCATGGCAGCTAACGCTATCGCTAACACCAGACATGATAACACCCGTTAACACCAGAGAGAGAGGGAGATGTCCCAGATACATGGTGATAATTACTGTACCTACCAAGGAGAGCTTGGAGGTGTGTGCATGTGTGTGTGTATGTGTGTGTCACAATTTAATCTAAAGGCTTAAAAATGTGACTCATTTTGGGATAAGCTAGTTGAAGGTCAAAAACTTTGTGTTACCAAACACTTATATCAATCACCCTGTTGGTCTTATACAAATCAAAACAAATCACATTTTATTGGTCACATACACATGATTAGCAGATGTTAATTCAAGTGTAGCGAAATGCTTGTGCTTCTAGTTCTGACCGTGCAGCAATATCTAACACGTAATCTAACAATTTCACAATAACTACCTTATACACACAAGTGTGAAGGAATGAATAAGAATATGTACATATAAATATATGGATGAGCGATGTCCGAACGGCATAGGCAAGATGTAGTAGATGGTATAGAGTACAGTATATACATATGAGATGAGTAATGTAGGGTATGTAAACATTATATAAAGTGGCATTGTTTAAAGTGACTAGTGATACATTTATTATATCCAATATTTCATTATTAAAGTGGCTAGAGGTTTGAGTCAGTATGTTGACATCAGCCAGTCAATGTTAGTGATGGCTGTTTAACAGTCTGATGGCCTTGAGATAGAAGCTGTTTTTTAGTCTCTCGGTCCCAGCTTTGATGCACCTGTACTGACCTCGCCTTCTGGATGATAGCGGGGTGAACAGGCAGTGGCTCAGGTGGTTGTTATCCTTGATGATCTTTTTGGCCTTCCTGTGACATCGGGTGGTGTAGGTGTCCTGCAGGGCAGGCAGTTTGCCCCCGGTGATGCATTGGGCAGACCTCACTACCCTCTGGAGAGCCTTGCGGTTGAAGGCGGAGCAGTTGCCATACCAGGCGGTGACACAGCCCGACAGGATGCTCTTGATTGTGCATCTGTAAAAGTTTGTGAGTCTTTTTGGTGACTTCTTCACCATGCTGTCTGTGTGGGTGGACCATTTCAGTTTGTCCATGATGTGTACGCAGAGGAATTTGAAACTTTCCACCTTCTCCACTACTGTCGCGTCGATGTGGATGGGGGGGTGCTCCCTCTGCTGTTTCCTGAAGTCCATGATCATCTCCTTTGTTCTGTTGACGTTGAGTGTGAGGTTATTTTCCTGGCACCACACTCCGAGGGCCCTCACCTCCTCCCTGTAGGCCGTCTCGTCCCAGGGTCTCAAGCTTCATGACGAGTTCTGAGGGTACTATGGTGTTAAATGCTGAGCTGTAGTCGATGAACAGCATTCTCACATAGGTATTCCTCTTGTCCAGATGGGTTAGGGCAGTGTGATTGCGATTGCGTCGTCTGTGGACCTATTGGAGCGGTAAGCAAATTGGAGTGGGTCTAGGGTGTCAGGTAGGGGGGAGGTGATATGGTCCTTGACTAGTCTCTCAAAGCACTTCATGATGACGGAAGTGAGTGCTACGGGGCGATAGTCGTTTAGCTCAGTTACCTTAGCTTTCTTGGGAACAGGAACAATGGCCCTCTTGAAGCATCTGGGAACAGCAGACTGGGATAGAGATTGACTTAATATGTCCGTAAACACACTAGCCAGCTGGTCTGCGCATGCTCTGAGTACGCGGCTAGGGATGCCGTCTAGGCCGGCAGCCTTGCGAGGGTTAACACTTTTAAATGTTTTACTCACGTTGGTTGCAGATCTGGGTTCTTTGTGAATTTATAACTGTTTGTTTTTATATGGTAATGTAAGTGTAAGTTACACACTATGTCCTCATTTCTCACTTTAGCTTGGAAGCACAATGTTTGTGTATCTCAGCTGTCAATCACATGAATACTTATGAATACTTTTCTTAATGTAGACCCACCCCCTCCCCTCTCACCCAGATCAAGTGGAAGCACAGTTTTTATGTGTGATAGATCTGCAGCTCGCTCGAGCCAGGCTAATAACCCACGGAGGGGTCACAGCGACCTCGGGACAGCCAGGGAAATGGTCAGTCTGCGAGGCATGATCCAAAGATGACAGTAACCCCTGGAGCCTCTAGAGGTTGCCCTTAGACACTGATCTATGACCAGTTTTTCCTCCCCCAAGTCTAGTATTGAACATGAGTGGAGGGGGGGGGGGAAACAAAGCTGACCTCAGATCAGCCCATAGGAGCAACCTCCCTGTGTCTCCATGGTAGGATTTTCTAAACTAGCTAGCTACGCTACACTGGGAGTTGATGGTAGATTGCTTTTGCCTGGGAGTCAGAGATAGCTATCTCTGTGGTTGTGTTTCCGTGGTGATTGGATAAATACTCTCTCTCCATGGCTCCTTAGAGGAATGCTGGGAGAAGCAAGGTCAAGGTTGAAATGATGTGTGAGAGCATGCTTCTGATCATAATATGTCAAAGGAATTTCAAATACTGTAGGGACAATAGGCTACTGGAGGAATGGGAGTATAGGCTGGCTCCCTCGCTGTAGATTTGCTATCTCTCTCACCCTCACTACCCTCTCTTCCCCATCTTCATATTCTCCCCTGTTGATCTCACTCTTCCCCATCTTCATATTCTCCCCTGCTGATCTCACTCTTCCCCATCTTCATATTCTCCCCTGTTGATCCCTCTCTTCCCTGTCTTCATATTCTCCCCTGTTTATCTCTCTCTCTTCCCCCTATTCACTCTAACAACCCAATATCTGTACCACTCCCACTCCCTTCCATCTACCTCTTCGTCTTTCCTGCTTATTGCTCTCTCACGTTACATTTGAGTAATTTAGCAGATGCTCTTATACAGAGCAATTTACAGGAGCAGTTAGGGTTAAATGCCTTGTTCAAGGAGACATCGACAGATTTTTTACGGAGTCTGCTCAGGGATTCAAACATTTCGATTACTCGCCCAACACTCTTAACCACTAGGCTACCTTCTCCTTGACGATGTACCACTCCTCTCTGCCTCTCTTTATACTGTAGCTCTCTTGCTCTCAGTCTCACTTGAGTCCTGGAAGAACTACTGAGGTTTCAGAGTACACATACAGATACAGGCCTGTAGCTCAGAGAGGTACTGACTGAAGAGCCCTCTATATAAATCCTGACCACAAAGTGAGTGGAGGGAATGTGTCTCTCTCAATTATATCTAAATCTTGAGCTCAAGAGGAATATATGCAGGCACTTATCCCTCTTTCCTTCTCTCTCTTTGCCCACAGATCTCCCCCCTGAGTGGACCGTTGGAGGGGGGCACCCTGCTCACGGTGCAGGGCAGGAACATGGGCCGCAGGGCTGATGTGGTGAAGGTCTCCATCGGGATGGTTCCATGTAAAATCCTGCCTTACCGATACACCGTCTCTGTACAGTAAGTACCTTTCTTATGATTAATTGATTGATTCATTAATTGGTTGATACATGCATTCATTTATTCAGTCATTCAGTGACTTTGTGCACAGGTGTCAGAAGTTCACAAACAAAAAATGTTGTTAATTGTTTTGAATCATATTATAAACTGGGTGGTTCGAGCCCTGAATGCTGATTAACTGACAGGTATATCAGACCGTATACCATAGGTATGACGAAACATTTATTTTTACTGCTCTAATTTGGTAACCAGTTTATAATAGCAACAAGGCACGAGGGGGTGTGGTATATGGCCAATATACCACGGTTAAGGGCTGTGTCCAGGAGCTCTGCAATGCGTCGTGCCTAAGAACAGCCCATAGCCGTGGTATATATATATTTTTATATATGTACATATATAGACTTATTTTTCTACTGTATTATTGACTGTATGTTTGTTTTACTCCATGTGTAACTCTGTGTTGTTGTATGTGTCGAACTGCTTGGCCAGGTCGCAATTGTAAATGAGAACTTGTTCTCAACTTGCCTACCTGGTTAAATAAAGGTGAAATAAAAATAATAATAATATTGGCCATATACAGTGCCTTGCGAAAGTATTCGGCCCCCTTGAACTTTGCGACCTTTTGCCACATTTCAGGCTTCAAACATAAAGATATAAAACTGTATTTTTTTGTGAAGAATCAACAAGTGGGACACAATCATGAAGTGGAACGACATTTATTGGATATTTCAAACTTTTTTAACAAATCAAAAACTGAAAAATTGGGCGTGCAAAATTATTCAGCCCCTTTACTTTCAGTGCAGCAAACTCTCTCCAGAAGTTCAGTGAGGATCTCTGAATGATCCAATGTTGACCTAAATGACTAATGATGATAAATACAATCCACCTGTGTGTAATCAAGTCTCCATATAAAAAAGAGGCCCATGATCACTCTGGATTAACTGCAGAGATCTACAGCTGAGGTGGGAGACTCTGTCCATAGGACAACAATCAGTCGTATATTGCACAAATCTGGCCTTTATGGAAGAGTGGCAAGAAGAAAGCCATTTCTTAAAGATATCCATAAAAAGTGTTGTTTAAAGTTTGCCACAAGCCACCTGGGAGACACACCAAACATGTGGAAGAAGGTGCTCTGGTCAGATGAAACCAAAATTGAACTTTTTGGCAACAATGCAAAACGTTATGTTTGGCGTAAAAGCAACACAGCTCATCACCCTGAACACACCATACCCACTGTCAAACATGGTGGTGGCAGCATCATGGTTTGGGCCTGCTTTTCTTCAGCAGGGACAGGGAAGATGGTTAAAATTGATGGGAAGATGGATGGAGCCAAATACAGGACCATTCTGGAAGAAAACCTGATGGAGTCTGCAAAAGACCTGAGACTGGGACGGAGATTTGTCTTCCAACAAGACAATGATCCAAAACATAAAGCAAAATCTACAATGGAATGGTTCAAAAATAAACATATCCAGGTGTTAGAATGGCCAAGTCAAAGTCCAGACCTGAATCCAATCGAGAATCTGTGGAAAGAACTGAAAACTGCTGTTCACAAATGCTCTCCATCCAACCTCACTGAGCTCGAGCTGTTTTGCAAGGAGGAATGGGAAAGAATTTCAGTCTCTCGATGTGCAAAACTGATAGAGACATACCCCAAGCGACTTACAGCTGTAATCACATCAAAAGGTGGCGCTACAAAGTATTAACTTAAGGGGGCTGAATAATTTTGCACGCCCAATTTTTCAGTTTTTGATTTGTTAAAAAAGTTTGAAATATCCAATAAATGTCGTTCCACTTCATGATTGTGTCCCACTTGTTGTTGATTCTTCACAAAAAAATACAGTTTTATATCTTTATGTTTGAAGCCTGAAATGTGGCAAAAGGTCGCAAAGTTCAAGGGGGCCAAATACTTTCGCAAGGCACTGTACCACAACCCCTCGTGCCTTATTGCTTAAATATAGAACGCCTTTATAGAACATTACTATTCACTTTAAACCATTCCATTCACATAAAGGAGATAATTCAAGACCACAACATTATCACCAAGGATACAGCAGAACCCTGGGTTAAACCCCGCACATAGTATTCCATGGAAACACCGTAACTCTAGAACCACATAACAACTTCCATACCAATGTCCATAATGTTCCATGGATGGAAATGTTTATCTGGTCCCTCTCCACTGGAGCCAATCAGGCTGTATTAGAATACAGACCCGTGTTGGGGTAACCCGCAGGTCTTACCTGGTTGTCACTACACAAGCTCTTGTTTGATGCCCACATCAAAAGTGTGACCAATTTTTTCATCTTCAGAACATTGCCAGGTTAAGTCTTATGCTGTCACAGCCTGCAGCTGAGTGACTCATCCACACCTTTATCTCCTCCTGTCTGGACTATTGTAATGCCCTTTTTGTTGGCACATCTGCTAGGTGTCTAAACAGGCTACAATATGTCCAGAACCGTGCTGCATGTGTCCTCACCCACACCTCACCCCCGTGAGCACATCACGCCAGCGCTGTTCAGCCTCCACTGGCTCCCCATGAGCCTATGCTTTGACTTTAAAATCCTGGATAACACCTACCAAGCTATTCACAACTCTGGATCCAAGTACCTGTCTGACCTCATGCTACCCTCCTGCCCCACACGCACCCTTCACTCCTCCAGGTCCATCTCCCTTAAGCAGCCCCACAGCAGACTAAAAACTATGGGTGGCAGGGCTTTCAGTTGTGTGTCTCCTCGTCTGTGGAACGCACTTCCAGTCACTGTCAGGGCTGCAGAATCTCTGGGCTCGTTTAAGGAACAGCTGAAGACTGAGCTGTTCGGAAAATAACCTCTGTTAATTCAGTTCTACTGTCATCCGGATCTGACGACACTGTATATAGCTTTGATTGTTGTCTGTGTTCTGTGTTATGAATTATTACTATTACTACATACGTCTCACACACTCTCCCAAACACACACACTCTCCAGATCGCTCCAAATTCAGCGAATCAGATTTCACACCCAGTATGACCTCACCCTGCTTGCTCGTCCTTCATTGATTCCCTGAGCTGGTTGTTATGACTGCTAAATGTTTCCTCCTTGGAGGGAGTGGTGCTGACAAATCAAAACATGTCAGTGTGTCTGACAGCAGATTCACTCACTGAATAGACACAGACACCGGTGACCTCGCTGCGGCCATGGCTGTTGAGACAGGTGTCCGTTCGTGTGCTGAGAGGTCAAGGGGTCAGAGCTGTGAGCCAGAGGGACTTGTGCTGCTCTGGAGAGAGAGAGTTGAAGTCAGAACGTGTTCATTAATAATGTGGGTTAGGTAGCGGCACCTCATTAAGTGTAGTACATGTATATGACCCACTCTGGACACGTCTCTTGGTTTAAGAGTAGAAGTTCAAGCTGCCTACTTTCTACCCAATCCTTCATCACTCTTTCATGTCTCTTTTGCGTCCTGGTTGGCTTCTCTCTCTCTCTCTCTCTCTCTCTCTCTCTCTATCGCACGCACGCACACGCACACACGCACGCACGCACACACACACACCGTCTTCACCAGGCTCAGTTGCTGATTATCTTAGTCCTCCTCTCTGGGTAAATATCCAGAGACATTGCCCATGGAGTCAAAACATCCCCCACTGGAAGCTAAAATATTTCCTTTCTTGGCGGTGAAGGAATGTAGTACGAGGGTCAGTCAGTGCTGTGCCTTACAGCCTGGCTGCCATACTGGCTGGCTGCCTTACAGCCTGGCTGCCTTACTGGCTGGCTGCCTTACTGAATTACTGCCTGGCTGCCTTACTGCTTCACTGCCTAGATGCCTTACTGCCTGGCTGTCCTACTGCCTTACTGCCTGGCTTGGTGGCTGGGTTTTACAGAGACAGGGTGGGCTCTGCATGGGATTAGACTGCATCAACAACACCAGTCACCTTTGACACAGCTACAGTATCTACTGTAATAATACAGACTTGGATGGACTTCATTAGTTAGATTTCATATTTATCACCTTGATCCATCTTTATGAGCTCAGGGATCCTCATCAGAACCAGTCCTTCAGCCCAACCCAGCCATACCGTGCCATACCCAGCCTTGTGCCCGGCCCCATTTCTGGTTCTGCCCTTTCTCTGTGGTACCTGACTCACATTTATAAAAGGTTTAGACCCTCTTCAGAGGATTTAGCTTCCTGTTAGTCAGCGACTAGACCCCTGTTTAGGTTGCCAGGTAACCAGGACCACTATAGGACCTGCCACCTGACTAAATATACTGCCCCCACGTGCCCAACAAGAGGATGGTGGAGGGATGGGCTTTGAACCATGTGGGGTTGAGGTAGGGGGGGTCCTGATTCCCCCTTTGTTTATTTCTGTGGGGAGTCATTAGATCATAGCCTGGTCCCAGGTCTGTACTGTCTGCTTTAGCCAACTCCTCTGACTGGCAGGGCCCAAGCACATAGAGACACAGCACATACAGGCCTTCCAAAATGTTCTCTGTGCGCCATCACTGTATGATTAATCCTACTGCTTCCCTCTGGTCCCAATACTGTATGATGACATGAGGCTTAATTACAGCTATGAGGTGATAAAACAAACATCCAGTCAGCTCGTCGATCCCCTCTGTGGTTAACTGCATCTGGAACAGGGGGCTTTGAAGTCCCCCTCCACTGGGTTTAGTCAACACTGTACAGTACTGAGCATAGACATTATTAATCCACTGGGTTTAGTCAACACTGTACAGTACTGAACATATACATTATTACTCCACTGGGTTTAGTCAACACTGTACAGTACTGAGCATAGACATTATTAATCCACTGGGTTTAGTCAACACTGTACAGTACTGAACATATACAGTATTACTCCACTGGGTTTAGTCAACACTGTACAGTACTGAGCATAGACATTATTAATCCACTGGGCTTAGTCAACACTGTACAGTACTGAACATATACATTATTACTCCACTGGGTTTAGTCAACACTGTACAGTACTGAACATATACATTATTACTCTACTGGGTTTAGTCAACACTGTACAGTACTGAACATATACATTATTACTCTACTGGGTTTAGTCAACACTGTACAGTACTGAACATATACAGTATTACTCCACTGGGTTTAGTCAACGCTGTACAGTACTGAGCATAGACATTATTAATCCACTGGGCTTAGTCAACACTGTACAGTACTGAACATATACATTATTACTCCACTGGGTTTAGTCAACACTGTACAGTACTGAACATATACATTATTACTCTACTGGGTTTAGTCAACACTGTACAGTACTGAACATATACATTATTACTCTACTGGGTTTAGTCAACACTGTACAGTACTGAACATATACAGTATTACTCCACTGGGTTTAGTCAACACTGTACAGTACTGAGCATAGACATTATTAATCCACTGGGCTTAGTCAACACTGTACAGTACTGAACATATACATTATTACTCCACTGGGTTTAGTCAACACTGTACAGTACTGAACATATACATTATTACTCTACTGGGTTTAGTCAACACTGTACAGTACTGAACATATACATTATTACTCCACTGGGTTTAGTCAACACTGTACAGTACTGAACATATACATTATTACTCCACTGGGTTTAGTCAACACTGTACAGTACTGAACATATACATTATTACTCCACTGGGTTTAGTCAACACTGTACAGTACTGAACATATACATTATTACTCTACTGGGTTTAGTCAACACTGTACAGTACTGAACATATACATTATTACTCTACTGGGTTTAGTCAACACTGTACAGTATTGAGCATAGACATTATTACTCCACTGGGTTTAGTCAACACTGTACAGTACTGAGCATAGACATTATTAATCCACTGGGTTTAGTCAACACTGTACAGTACTGAACATATACATTATTACAAAACCTCTAAGGATCTATATTTTATTGTCTGTTTTGCTTTGTTAAAAAAGTTGTGAAACACATCAGAAGGGGCACAGGGGTACGTGCCCTCTCAGATTTGTCCTGCTTCGAAATTAGTAAGTAATTACTAAATGTACTGAATAAGACATACAGTATTCCTTTCAGTCTTTTACGCAGATGTTAGAGATGCAGAGAAGCATATATATATATATATTTTTTTTAAACGACCACAGGAGGATACAGACAGCTCAAAAGTTATGCTTAGATATGCAGAAAAATAATACATATTTTTTTACATAGAATTAAGCATAATGATTATGGCTAGATGGCAGGAAAATTGTGTTTCAAGTGTTGGAAAAATGCAAAAATTTTCAAACTTATGCACCACCCCCCAGCCATCCTCACATACTGGACCTTCTATCGTATCAGATATTTGTGCTTCATGATGCCCCTGAAACTCTTGACAAAGAAAAAAATCATGATCCACACAGTTGACACAGAAACATCCTTAAAGGCAGTTGCCAACAGGCTGTGATGTTCCAGTGGAGTTGGTGATGATTGTTAATGATGGTTCCTATTGAGCTTGTCCACTGTCATCACAATGTTGTGTTCTATCTACAGGTTGGTGTGTGTTACTGGGCAGACCTTTGATCCCACAAATGATAACGTCAGAGTTACCGTGAACCAGAATGCAATGGGGGTGTCCAAAGAGGTCTTCTCATACTTGGTGAGTGTGTTCCTGTTGTCAATCCTCTCTATTTTTCTCTATTTAATCTATTTAATGACTCTGTCTTCTCTGTTTCTCTCCCTCATACTTTCCCTCATTCCCCTTTTCTTTCTCTCTGTCTGTCTCTCTTGCTCTCTTTCTCTCTGTCTCTGTCTCTCTTTTTCTCTCCCTCTCATTCTCTCTGTCTCTCTCTTTTCCCTCTCTCTCTCTCATTCTCATTCACTCTGTCTGTCTCTCTCTTGCTCTCTTTCTCTCTGTCTCTCTCTCTCTCCCTCTCATTCGCTCTGTCTGTCTCTCTCTTGCTCTCTTTTTCTCTCCTTCTCATTCGCTCTGTCTCTCTCTCCCTCTCATTCGCTCTGTCTCTCTCTTTTCCCTCTCATTCTCTCTGTCTCTCTCTTTTCCCTCTCTCTCACTCTAATTCTCTCTTCCTTCCTCCTTTTTTCTCTCCTTACTCCCTGACCTGTCTTTACATTTTCTTCCTCCTACTTATTTATTTTGCTCGAAGTCTGTCTCTTGCTCGTTAAATCTTTCCATCCTTTCTTTTCCCTCGACCCTCTGTCTCTCCCCAGTCCCTGGTCCTTGTTCATACTGGGAAAGTGTTCCCAATGTGTCAGTTGAATGTTAGTAGATTTGTCTCCTGATATTCAGGAATGCATATGTGTGGGAATCTTCAAACATTCATCAGAACTGCAACTAAGCGCTATTGCCATGCAGAACTCGGTGCCAGTAAAAACAAACATGGAGCTTGTTGAAATGTCCTCCTCTTTGAATTCATTACAAACCGAGGAGTCCGGCTGCTTCTTCTGCTGATTGACCTTGACCCACACAGTCTCCTATTGGATTAGGACGACACAGACTGGAAATACACAACTAAATCCTCTGTTTCTTTTTGCTTATGGACAAAGAGTTTATTTTTAATTCAACTGGGATGTTGGAAAATTTCAGTCACTTTTAAGAAAGGCTTCTGCTTGTGAGTCATGATCTCAGGGATAAATAACAGACTTGGAGACAAGAGGGTGCAAAACATGCAAAACAACAAATGCTTTTTAGGCTTGTGGGAACCCCTTGCGGTCCCCTACCACTTTTTGGGTTGCTTCTCCAGGGTGTGAGGGAAAGACAGGGAGAAAATGGATGAAGGGGATTCTGAGGAAAAGGGATAATGGTTCGGATCCAAACGGAGACAGGATGGGCACCTCCTCTGCACCTCCTTCCTCCTTCCTCTGGCCGGAAACATCTGCCTCTACCTTACACACACACACACACACACACACACACACACACACACACACACACACACACACACACACACACACACACACAAACACACACACAATAGAAATCTCTGCTTGTTCACACACACACAGGAAGTGAATCCTGTCAGTGAGAATGAGAGGTCTTCCCTGGAGGCAAGGTTCACAGAGGGGAGAGAAGCTTTGGCAGTCTCCGGAATGCTGATGCTGTATAGCTGTATTGGGATATTTGTCTTAGCCCCAGGGACCTATCCTCCGTCTGTGTGTGTGTGTGTGTGTGTGTGTGTGTGTGTGTGTGTGTGTGTGTGTGTGTGTGTGTGTGTGTGTGTGTGTGTGTGTGTGTGTGTGTGTGTGTGTGTGTGTTTCAAGTTTTATATTGTCACATGCACCAGTAGAGTGAAATGCTTAGCTTGCAAGCCCTATCCAACAGTGCTGTATCCATTATTAAAATAGTAGAATTAAAAAGAACAAAGAAAAAAACAGAAGAAGTAAGAGACCTATATACAGGGTAAATGTACAACGTGCAGCTACGCTTGAGCATTTGAGGTGTGTTTGTGTGTGTGTGTCACAGGAGGTTGATGGCACCTTAATTGGGGACGATGGGCTCATGATAATGACTGGAGTGGAATAGGTGGAATGGTATCAAATACATGTTTGATGCCATTCCATTTGCTCTGTTTCAGCCTTTATTATGAGCCATGCTCCCTTCAGCAGCCTCCACTGGTGTCAAATCAACTCAAATCAAATGTTATTGGTCACACACATGTGTTTAGCAGATGTTATTGTGAGTGTAGCAAAATGCTTGTGCTTCTAGCTCCGACAGTGCAGTAATATCTAAAAAGTAATATCTAACAGTATAATATAGTATCTACAAATACCCAAAATACACGTAAATCTATGTGAGGAATGGATTAAGAATACAGTGCCTTGCGAAAGTATTCGGCCCCCTTGAACTTTGCGACCTTTTGCTACATTTCAGACTTCAAACATAAAGATATAAAACTGTATTTTTTTGTGAAGAATCAACAACAAGTGGGACACAATCATGAAGTGGAACGACATTTATTGGACATTTCAAACTTTAACAAATCAAAAACTGAAAAATTGGGCGTGCAAAATTATTCAGCCCCTTTACTTTCAGTGCAGCAAACTCTCTCCAGAAGTTCAGTGAGGATCTCTGAATGATCCAATGTTGACCTAAATGACTAATGATGATAAATACAATCCATCTGTGTGTAATCAAGTCTCCGTATAAATGCACCTGCACTATGATAGTCTCAGAGGTCCGTTAAAAGCGCAGAGAGCATCATGAAGAACAAGGAACACACCAGGCAGGTCCGACATACTGTTGTGAAGAAGTTTAACGCCGGATTTGGATACAAAAAGATTTCCCAAGCTTTAAACATCCCAAGGAGCACTGTGCAAGCGGTAATATTGAAATGGAAGGAGTATCAGACCACTGCAAATCTACCAAGATCTGGCCTTCCCTCTAAACTTTCAGCTCATACAAGGAGAAGACTGATCAGAGATGCAGCCAAGAGGCCCATGATCACTCTGGATGAACTGCAGAGATCTACAGCCGAGGTGGGAGACTCTGTCCATAGGACAACAATCAGTCGTATATTGCACAAATCTGGCCTTTATGGAAGAGTGGCAAGAAGAAAGCCATTTCTTAAAGATATACATAAAAAGTGTCATTTAAAGTTTGCCACAAGCCACCTGGGAGACACACCAAACATGTGGAAGAATGTGCTCTGGTCAGATGAAACCAAAATTGAACTTTTTGGCAACAATGCAAAACGTTATGTTTGGCGTAAAAGCAACACAGCTCATCACTCTGAACACACCATCCCCACTGTCAAACATGGTGGTGGCAGCATCATGGTTTGGGCCTGCTTTTCTTCAGCAGGGACAGGGAAGATGGTTAAAATTGATGGGAAGATGGATGGAGCCAAATACAGGACCATTCTGGAAGAAAACCTGATGGAGTCTGCAAAAGACCTGAGACTGGGACGGAGATTTGTCCAGACCTGAATCCAACCGAGAATCTGTGGAAAGAACTGAAAACTGCTGTTCACAAATGCTCTCCATCCAACCTCACTGAGCTCGAGCTGTTTTGCAAGGAGGAATGGGAAAGAATTTCAGTCTCTCGATGTGCAAAACTGATAGAGACATACCCCAAGCGACTTACAGCTGTAATCGCAGCAAAAGGTGGCGCTACAAAGTATTAACTTAAGGGGGCTGAATAATTTTGCACGCCCAATTTTTCAGTTTTTGATTTGTTAAAAAGTTTGAAATATCCAATAAATGTCGTTCCACTTCATGATTGTGTCCCACTTGTTGTTGATTCTTCACAAAAAAATACAGTTTTATATCTTTATGCTTGAAGCCTGACATGTGGCAAAAGGTCGCAAAGTTCAAGGGGGCCGAATACTTTCGCAAGGACCTGTATATATACATATATGTCAGAGTGGCATTGGAGTAAGATACAGTGACACAGTATATAGTACAGTATGTACATATGAGATGGGTGATGCAATATTTACACACAATTAAAGTGACTAAGATACCGTAGAATAGTATAGCGTACAGTTTATACATATGAGATGAGTAGTGTAAGATACAGAGACATTAATAAAGTGGCTAGTATTTAATTTCCTTAAAGTGGCCAGTGATTCCTAATCTATGTCTGTAGGCAGCAGTCTCTGATGTGCTGTAAATGGCTGTTTAACTGTCAGTGGTGTAGTATAGAATAAAATACAGTATATACATATGAAATGGGTGATGCAATATGTAAACACAATTTAGAAGTGACTAAGATACCGTAGAATAGTGTGGAGTGTGGTTTATACATATGAGATGAGTAATGCCTAGATACGGAGCATTATTCAAGTGGATAGTGATCCTTTTCCTTAAAGTGGCCAGTGATTCCTAATCTATATCTATAGGCAGCCGCCTCTGATGTGCTAGTGATGGCTATTTAGCAGTTTGATGTTCTTGAGATAGAAGCTGTTTTTCAGTCTCTCGGTCCCAGCTTTGATGCACCTGTACTGACCTCACCTTCTGGTTGATAGTGGGGTGAACAGGCAGTGGTGGTTGATGTCCTTGATGATCTTTTTGGCCTTCCTATGGCATCGGGTGCTGTAGGTGTCCAGGACAGCGTGAAGTTTGCCCCTGGTAATGTGTTGGGCGGACTGCACCACCCTCTGGAGAGCTTTGCAGTTGTGGGCGGTGCAGTTTCCATACCAGGCGGTGACACAGCTCGACAGGATGCTCTCAATTGTGTATCTGTAAACGTTTGTGAGGGTTTTAGGTGTTAAGCCAAATTTCTTCAGCCTCCTGAGGTTGAAGAGGCGTTGTTGCGCCTTCTTCACTACACTGTCTGTCTGGGTGGAACATTTCAGTTTGTCAGTGATGTGGACGCCGAGGAACTTGAAGCTTTCCACCTTCTCCACTGCGGTCCCATCGATGTGGATGGAGGAATGCTCCCTCTGCTGTTTCCTGAAGTCCACGATCATCTCCATAGTTTTGTTGACATTGAGTGACACCACACTGACACCACACTCATAGAGCCCTCACTTCCTCCCTGTAGGCTGTCTCATCGTTGTTTGTAATCAAGACTACTACTGTTGTGTCGTCTGCAAACTTGATGATTGAGTTGGAGGCATGCTTGGCCATGCAGTCATGGTTGAACAGGGAGTACAGGAGGGGGCCTAGCACGCACACTTGTGAGGCCCCAGTGTTGAGGATCAACAAATAGGTGTTGTTTCCTACCTTCACAAACCTGAGGGCGACCTGTCAGGAAGTCCAGGACCCAGTTGCACAGGAAGGGGTTCAGATCCAGGGCCTTGAGCTTGATGATGAGCTTGGAGGGTACTTTGGTGTTGAATGCTGATCTATAGTCAATGAACAGCATTCTTACATAGGTATGCCTCTTGTTCAGATGGGACAGGGCAGTGTTCAGTGTGGTGGCAATTGGATTGTCTGTGGATCTATTGGGGCGGTAAGGAAATTGAAGAGGGTCGAGGGAGTCAGGTAAGGTGGAGGTGATATGATCCTTGATTAGTCTCTCAAAACATTTCATGATGACAGAGGTGAGTGTTACGGAGTGATAGTCATTTAGTTCAATTACCTTTGCTTTCTTAGGTACAGGGACAATGGTGGCCATCTTGAAGCATGTGGCGACAACAGACTGGGATAGGGAGAGATTGAATATATCTGTGAACACACCAGCCAGCTGGTCTGCACATGCTCTGAAGATGCGGCTAGGGATGCCATCTGGGCCGGCAGCCTTGTGAGGGTTGAAATGCTTAAAAGTCTTACTCACATTGGAGAAGGAGAGCCCTGTATTTTCCTCAAAGCGAGTAAAGGTGTTCAGACTGTGTGTGTGTGTGTGTTGCTGTATTACTATATGGCTGTACAGTGAAATATATCCTAGCTCCAGAAACCTGTCATATGTGGATGAGATGAACCCAAGACCTCAGTACAGAACAATACTAAATACTCCCCAAGGCTTCAGTTGAAATATGTTACAGACAACAATTTATTTAGCTTGAGCTGAGGAAACCAAAAGTATGGACTACATAGAACTTATAGATGATTTGAATGATCCAATTATAGTGCCACTTTAACCACATTTCCATCCCCAGTAAAGACATACCTTATGAAAGAAAATCCCGACAACTATGATGAAAACAGGACGTTTCGGTACAATTGTATAAATGTCGACAGATCGTTTGTTTGTTCGACATCGCGTGCTCGTTTAGTGTCAGTAAAGTTAAATATGCGAGAAATGTGCAAATATTGATCTAATAACCATCATATTGAAGTAAACTTGGAGTCACGCGATGATATGGTATGTGGTCCTCCCACTACGACTCGGGAAACCATGCAGTTTATTAGGTTACATGTGAAAATGATCAACTTCACAAGGAGGTGAAAGTACACGGCGATGAGCTTGATGCTCCTTTCCAATAAATATTGAGGGTCTTACTCTAGTCACATCATGATGATTGATGCTTGACTGCCGTTTGACTGTAGACTAGCCTACCCACACTGTTGTATCTGATAGCTGTTGGCTCGAGTGCATGTGCCCAGACCAGAGTAGACACATTTGCTTTTTAACAGTTTTTGTGACAAAATGGTTAAAAATGCAATGAGAAACACATTGAACTTTAGATTTTTATTTGGTACGTGAAAACTTCAACCAAAAAGTACATTTTGTGTGCACTACGTCATCACGCTCTGATTTTCATCTGCATCATGTACATTTGGTGGGAACACACCACTGGTGTGAAAATTAGTATGTTTTCTTCACGCATATATTTGAATATTCACATGAACATCTTTTGCTAATTGGATGGAAAGCGAGCTAATAAATGAAAAACAGCAAGACTGCTGCCTCACTCGGAGGTTTGTACAGTAGCAGAACAGCAACGCAGCCACATGGCACGCTACCGTTTTTTTCAATTGCTAACAAGCATCGGTCAATACTGAAGTCACTTTTTCAAAACTCTTCACACATTACCAACATATATTTTGGCCAAACAGTTCATCTCACCTTTAGCTTGTTCGACATCAACACTTCCCACAATTCTCACTCAGGAAGCATACATTGTCACTCATAACACACTGACCCAAAAAACATTAACAACAGGGAGCAATACATAAACAATGAACTTTCTCTTTCAAGTTTGAATGATTTTTTACATAAATCAGTATTTCATTATAGAATAAGAATAACGCCTTTCATTTATTGACTGTACTAACGTACACAGTTGAAGTTGGAAGTTTACATACACCTTAGCCAAATACATTTAAACTCAGTTTTTCACAATTCCTGACATTTAATCCTAGTAAAAATTCCCTTTCTTAGGTCAGTTAGGATCACCACTTTATTTTAAGAATGTGAAATATCAGAATAATAGTAGAGAGAGTGAATTATTTTCACTTTTATTTCTTTCATCACATTCCCAGTGGGTCAGAAGTTTACATACACTCAATTAGTATTTGGTAGCATTGCCTTTAAATTGTTTAACCTGGGTCAAACGTTTTGGGTAGCCTTCCACAAGCTTCCCACAATAAGTTGGGTGAATTTTGGCCCATTCCTCCTGACAGAGCTGGTGTAACTGAGTCAGGTTTGAAGGCCTCCTTGCTCGCACACGCTTTTTCAGTTCTGCCCACAAATTTTCAATAGGAATGAGGTCAGGGCTTTGTGATGGCCACTCCAATACCTTGACTTTGTTGTCCTTAAGCCATTTTGCCACAACTTTGGAAGTATGCTTGGGGTCAATGTCTATTTGGAAGACCAATTTGCGACCAAGCTTTACCTTCCCGACTGATGTCTTGAGATATTGCTTCAATATAGCCACATAACTTTACTCCTCATGTAGCCATCTATTTTGTGAAGTGCACAGGTCCCTCCTGCAGCAAAGCACCCCCACAACATGATGCTGCCACCCCCGTGCTTCATGTTTGGGATGGTGTTCTTCAGCTTGCAAGCTTCCCCCTTTTTCCTCTGATGGTCATTATAGCCAAACAGTTCTATTTTTGTTTCATCAGACCAGAGGACATTTCTCCAAAAAGTACGATCTTTATCCCCATGTGCAGTTGCAAACCCGTAGTCTGGCTTTTTGTATGGCGGTTTTGGAGCAGTGGCTTTTTCCTTGCTGAGCAGCATTTCAGGTTATGTTGATATATTTAGGACTCGTTTTACTGTGGGTATAGATACTTTTGTACCTGTTTCCTCCAGCATCTTCACTATGTCCTTTGCTGTTGATCTGAGATTGATTTGCTCTTTCGCACCAAAATACGTTCATCTCTAGGAGACAGAACGCATCTTCCCGAGCGGTATGACGGCTGCGTGGTCCCATGGTGTTTATACTTCCGTACTATTGTTTGTACAGATGAACATGGTACCTTCAGGCGTTTGGAAATTGCTCAAGGATGAACCAGACTTGTGGTCTACCATTTTTTTCTGAGGTCTTGGCTGATTTATTTTGATTTCCCCATGATGTCAAGCAAAGAGGCAGTGAGTTTGAAGGTAGGCCTTGAAATACATCCACAGGTACACCTCCAATTGACTCAAACAATGTCAAATAGCCTATCAGAAGCTTCTAAAGCCATGACAATTTTCTTGAATTTTCCAAGCTGTTTAAAAGCCACAGTCAACTTAGTGTATGTAAACTTCTGACCCACTGGAATTGTGAAACAGTGAATTATAAGTGAAATAATCTGTCTGTAAACAATTGTTGGAAAAATTGTGTCATGCACAAAGTAGATGTCCTAACCGACTTGCCAAAACTATAGTTTGTTAACAAGTCATTTGTGGAGTGGTTGAAAAACGAGTTTAAATGACTCCAACCTAAGTGTATGTGTCCAACTTCAACTGTATGGACCAAGAATGAATCACAAATGCAGCAATTTGCTTAAATAGCCTTTATTTTTTCTATAGCTTTGCATATAGTAATTTACTTCTGAAAAGAAGTTTAAACAAATTCATGAAATTCCAGGGCTGCAATAATTACAAAATAAAATATCAACATGTATTGTATAATCACTCATACTGTACAGTACTGTGGGGGTTCTAGTTCTCATCAACATGTATAGTATAATCACTCATACTGTACAGTACTGTGAGGGTTCTAGTTCTCATCAACATGTATAGTATAATCACTCATACTGTATAGTACTGTGAGGGTTCTAGTTCTCATCAACATGTATAGTATAATCACTCATACTGTACAGTACTGTGGGGGTTCTAGTTCTCATCAACATGTATAGTATAATCACTCATACTGTACAGTACTGTGAGGGTTCTAGTTCTCATCAACATGTATAGTATAATCACTCATACTGTACAGTACTGTGAGGGTTCTAGTTCTCATCAACATGTATAGTATAATCACTCATACTGTACAGTACTGTGAGGGTTCTAGTTCTCATGTATAGTATAATCACTCATACTGTACAGTACTGTGAGGGTTCTAGTTCTCATCAACATGTATAGTATAATCACTCATACTGTACAGTACTGTGAGGGTTCTAGTTCTCATCAACATGTATAGTATAATCACTCATACTGTACAGTACTGTGGGGATTCTAGTTCTCATCATCATGTATAGTATAATCACTCATACTGTACAGTACTGTGAGGGTTCTAGTTCTCATCATCATGTATAGTATAATCACTCATACTGTACAGTACTGTGAGGGTTCTAGTTCTCATCATCATGTATAGTATAATCACTCATACTCTACAGTACTGTGAGGGTTCTAGTTCTCATCAACATGTATAGTATAATCACTCATACTGTACAGTACTGTGGGGATTCTAGTTCTCATCATCATGTATAGTATAATCACTCATACTGTACAGTACTGTGAGGGTTCTAGTTCTCATCAACATGTCTAGTATAATCACTCATACTGTACAGTACTGTGAGGGTTCTAGTTCTCATCATCATGTATAGTATAATCACTCATACTGTACAGTACTGTGAGGGTTCTAGTTCTCATCATCATGTATAGTATAATCACTCATACTGTACAGTACTGTGAGGGTTCTAGTTCTCATCAACATGTCTAGTATAATCACTCATACTGTACAGTACTGTGGGGGTTCTAGTTCTCATCAACATGTATAGTATAATCACTCATACTGTACAGTACAGTGAGGGTTCTAGTTCTCATCAACATGTATAGTATAATCACTCATACTGTACAGTACTGTGAGGGTTCTAGTTCTCATCAACATGTATAGTATAATCACTCATACTGTACAGTACTGTGGGGGTTCTAGTTCTCATCAACATGTATAGTATAATCACTCATACTGTACAGTACTGTGGGGGTTCTAGTTCTCATCAACATGTATAGTATAATCACTCATACTGTATAGTACTGTGAGGGTTCTAGTTCTCATCATCATGTATAGTATAATCACTCATACTGTATAGTACTGTGGGGGTTCTAGTTCTCATCAACATGTATAGTATAATCACTCATACTGTATAGTACTGTGAGGGTTCTAGTTCTCATCAACATGTATAGTATAATCACTCATACTGTACAGTACTGTGAGGGTTCTAGTTCTCATCAACATGTATTGTATAATCACTCATACTGTACAGTACTGTGAGGGTTCTAGTTCTCATCAACATGTATAGTATAATCACTCATACTGTACAGTACTGTGAGGGTTCTAGTTCTCATCAACATGCATAGTATAATCACTCATACTGTACAGTACTGTGAGGGTTCTAGTTCTCATCAACATGTATAGTATAATCACTCATACTGTACAGTACTGTGAGGGTTCTAGTTCTCATCAACATGTATAGTATAATCACTCATACTGTATAGTACTGTGAGGGTTCTAGTTCTCATCAACATGTATAGTATAATCACTCATACTGTACAGTACTGTGGGGGTTCTAGTTCTCATCAACATGTATAGTATAATCACTCATACTGTACAGTACTGTGGGGGTTCTAGTTCTCATCAACATGTATAGTATAATCACTCATACTGTACAGTACTGTGAGGGTTCTAGTTCTCATCAACATGTATTGTATAATCACTCATACTGTACAGTACTGTGAGGGTTCTAGTTCTCATCAACATGTATAGTATAATCACTCATACTGTACAGTACTGTGAGGGTTCTAGTTCTCATCATCATGTATAGTATAATCACTCATACTGTACAGTACTGTGAGGGTTCTAGTTCTCATCAACATGTCTAGTATAATCACTCATACTGTACAGTACTGTGGGGGTTCTAGTTCTCATCAACATGTATAGTATAATCACTCATACTGTACAGTACTGTGAGGGTTCTAGTTCTCATCATCATGTATAGTATAATCACTCATACTGTATAGTACTGTGAGGGTTCTAGTTCTCATCAACATGTATAGTATAATCACTCATACTGTACAGTAATTACCACGTCAACAATGGCAATTTCCTTTGCATCTGATACTATTCTGCCTCTCCCTCCTGTGGGAGGCAACCTTTGGTTCCTACTGGAAAACAAACAATCAATATATTTCAAAATGTCAGTACATGTAAAAATGTGAACATACTGTATTGTACTGCAATAATAGTTCAATTATCATTGAAGGATGCACATCTCACCTTTTGTTTTAACGGAAAATTCGTACTATTGATGCAACTATTGAACGCTGCAGATTTGGTTGCACCCTTAAACCAGCCTCTCTCAAATGAGAACATCGTTTACAACATGGTCAATTATTGTGGCCCTTATCTCATCAGAGACCAGCGCTCTTGGTCTTCCTCTGCTTTGTCCTCCACGCAGTCTCCCTCTCGCTCCCTGTCACTCTTCTTTCCCCATCAACCTGTCTTCCTTGATCTATGTTTCCAAACTAAATCATTCCGAAGCCGTCCTCTTATGTCTGTTTGGTAACGAGACTAAAAACAGGACACTTGGGTAGGTTTCAGCTGAAATTGCAATCAGCTTTGTTTGGAATCATTACATTTTCTGCTGAGATTTTCTATATGTTTCAATCTGGTTACTGCAGAAATGCACAACATTTGCCATCATTCTGTTTTGAATGTGTTTTTAACAGTTTTGGAAACAGTGTGTCAATATTTGAAAACGTGCTGCAAATATATAGTTCTGCATGTGGTGGAGTATGAATGAGAAAAGAGTTAATGGATTTCAGAGAATGTGGTCATTGAAAGCATTTTGTGTGAAAGCAATGAAAAATGATTCACAGTTTGGTCCACATACACTTCTGTTTCGCTGACTGTGTGAAGAGTTTTGACAATCTAACTTCAGATTTGACCAATGCATGTTAGCAATTGAAAAAACCAACATAGTAACAACATGGCACATTAATATGTCCCACCTCCACCCAGGTCCCCAAGCTGCTGTCTATGGAGCCTAGGAAAGGCTCTCGTTCAGGGGGAACCAGGGTGACCCTCAGGGGGGAGTACCTGGACACTGGCTCTCAGGTCAGAGTCAAGGTCAACGGCACCCAGGACTGCACCATACTCACGTGAGTCTTAATGTGAATTATTACATCGTCTTCACTGTTGGACTTGTATGTTGCTGTGCTGAATCTGTAGGCTTTGTGTTACTCTAAAGGAGACAGTCCTGTTGAGTTGTTTGGTTATATCGTGCGTGAGGTATTGTTATTTCTTCAGCTGCTGCATTTGTTGTCTGTTCAGAGGCTGTGTTTTGGTTCTTGGCTGTATTTATGGAAACTGTCTTGGTGTGTGGTTTTATTATGCTGATTGTGTGGTATTATTGTGTGTGTGTGTGTGTGTGTGTGTGTGTGTGTGTGTGTGTGTGTGTGTGTGTGTGTGTGTGTGTGTGTGTGTGTGTGTGTGTGTGTGTTTGTGTGTGCGTGTGCGTGCGTGCTCCAGGCTAACCAAAGACACCATCGAGTGCACCATACCTGCGGCCCTGCACACACACACTGAGGCTGTGTCGGTGTGTGTGGAGTTTGAGGATATTCCCTGTCAGAGCGCTGAGCTTCTCACCCAGTACATCTATGAGAAAAACCCCACCATCAGCTACATCAAACCCAGGAAGAGCTACCTCAGGTTCACACACACACATACAATACATACATATACACACACACACACACAGACGCACACACACACACACACACACACACACAAACAGACACACACACACAAACAGACACACACAGAGAGAACAGTCACTATTCTGCATTGTTCCATTGGTAACTCTAACATTCCATAGTTTCCATTTATCCAGTGTTTCAAAGATAAACAACAGTGTTATATTGACAAATGAGAGTATGAAATCATGCAGAAAATATTATTGCATTAATTATACACCTCTTGTAGTTCCATTACACCCCATAATCTCTCTTGGAGGGTTTCTCTGGAATCCGACCACAGAGATGACATACTGAGTTAATGTCTTCCTGATGCTCTGTGGCTTCTCCAGGCCTGTTTCTGTGTGTGTGTGTGTTGGTTTTAAATGACACCTCATGTGTGAGACAGACCTCTGAGAGAGAGCACAATGGGTCTGATTGGCATGTGTGCTGACACTGACTGTGTGGTTTTGTGTGCTCTCTGTCTCTAACCAGAGTGGCTGTCTGTGTTCCCTATTTCTGACCGTATGTGTTTGCGTGTAGTTGTTGTGTGCTCTGACCATAAGCTGTTGTGTGTTCCAGTGGCGGTCGGACCATCACAGTGACGGGGAAAGGTTTTGACCTGGTGCAGAGCGTCAGTATGGAGGTGCTGGGCATCGGACAGGATGTGAGTCATAACAGGGAACCTCTCTGGTAGAATAGATTAACTCCTGAAGTATCTAACATCTTAGAAGAAGCTGAAAAACGGAAGTGAATTAATAGAATGGACTCCTTTTTCTCATCCTCATTGTCTTTCCTCAGGCCTGTAAAGTGCAGTCTCCCTCCATGATCACATGCTCCTCCCCCGCCTCCAGCCAATCCCAGCAGGCCACGGTAGAGTTCTTGCTGAATGGAGTTCTCTACACGGGAGATGGCCCCGCCTTTGACGGCCCAGACCAGGAGGAAGAGGAGGAGCCTCACAGAGGTCACTTCCTGTTGGAGTATGTGGAAGATCCTCAGTTCTTCACCGCCAACAAAGAGAAGCTGATCAAACACCACCCTGGAGAACCACTCACACTCATCATCAATGTGAGTGACAGCCCAGTGCACCAATGGGAGAGGGTGGAGCAGGATGAGAAGTAAAAAGCCCATTGACCAGGGAGATTAGTGGACTTGCTCCAGGAACTGTCCATTCCTGTCAAGCTGGATGCACTCTGAGAATAGTAGAAAGACATGTCTCAATGGCTTTGTATTCATACTCTCTTTAAACAGATCAAAGACTGTGTAGCTCTGAATCATGACTTGTATTTATTTAAGACTGAGGCTGTTCCTCAGAGATGGAAGTACAGGACAAGAACACCACCTCTAAGCAGAGAACCCAGTCAGCCATGTTTGTGTGGGATCCTGTCTGTATTATAGCTGACTTATGCTACTGCCACATAAACTACTGCCTCACATATGAGGGAGGGTTGAGGGTTGTAATGCTAACGGTTGTAAAAACTGTAAATATACTGGCGCTGCTGATTTATACAGGCCTTGGTGCCGGAAGTGAGAGACAGACAGCCGAAGTTGCAAAGACTAGCAGAAATAGGGCTTTGAACATCGGTTGGTCTGAGTTCTTCTCTCTCTCCGTCTCTGCCCCTGTCGCTCTCTTTCTCTCTTCTGCATGTGTGTGTGCGTGTGTGCGTGCGTGTGTGCATGAGTGTGCGTGTCAGGATGGGGCCTCCTTACAGGAATGGCAGCCTCAGCCTTGTCTACTTTGGTGAAAGAGGGGAGGGGGGTATTCAATGTTGCTTCCTGTTTTCTTTGGGAAGGTGGATTCCACTTTGGGTGGACCTAGTTTGTGGAACACTGACTCGTGTGACCGTGTGTGTATGTGAGTGGGCTGGACCAGGTTGAGAGAATGTTGGGTGGAGTTGAACGGGTTTGTTTGATGGGGATTGTTGTTTGGTTAGATCCTATGTGAATGACCTCTGTTGGAATGTGGTGGGTTTTGTTTGCTTTCATCCCGTTTTGGCCCTAGGTATTCATTGTTCCGTGCGTGTGTGTGTGTGTGCGTGCATGTGCGTGCGTGCGTGCGAGTGCATGTGCGTGCATGTGCGTGCAGAAGTGTTTGTTGACAGAGACCCAGGGGGTGGCATCCTGCAGAGGGGACAGGACAGTACAGGGTCCTGAGGGTGTAATCACAGAGGGGAAACACACTAGGAATAAACACACAACCTCTCCTCTACACTCCTCTTCTGCTCCTCTCCTTTCCTCTCCTCACTCAGCCATGTCAGTCCACTGTTGTGTGTGTGTGTGTGTGGGGACCAGTGCTCAAAACACTGACTAAGGAGAGGCTGATGTTGTGATGGACGGGTGTCAGTCCCCTGTTGTGTGTGTGTGTGTGTGTGTGTGTGTGTGTGTGTGTGTGTGTGTGTGTGTGTGTGTGTGTGTGTGTGTGTGTGTGTGTGTGTGTGTGTGTGTGTGTGTGTGTGTGTGTGTGTGTGTGTGTGGGGGGGGACCAGTGCTCAAAACACAGACTAAGGAGAGGCTGGTGTTGTGATGGACAGTGTCAGTCATGACTGTCAGTGTTTGATTCTTTAAGTTGAACTCTCACACAGTTTGTGAGGAGAAATGTTGTGAAACAGTTTGGCACAGGGATACTCAGTGTGACAGATGAATGACAGGCCTGTGTGTGTGTGTGTGTGTGTGTGTGTGTGTGTGTGTGTGTGTGTGTGTGTGTGTGTGTGTGTGTGTGTGTGTGTGTGTGTGTGTGTGTGCGCCCGTAGGTGCGTGTCAGCTGTGCCTATCCGAGCCAGACCATGGTGTCCCTAGTGTTCTGACTGACCGGTGGCTGTTTTTGTTTGGGTTTGGCACAGAAAGGACCGAGCGATCTGGAGCTGGCACCAGAGGAATACTCAGTGATGATTGGCTCCTATCCCTGTGACATCAGCTTCCATAACAACCAGCTGTTCCACTGTACCATCAACGGTTCGCTGGGCTCCAGTGAGGGAGAACTGCCTGTCACAGTGAGTACAACTACATCAAATTCTAAGGCTACTAATTAGGACCACTTTATTATCATGATTTTGAATTTGTGTCCAGTTTGGTTTTATGTACTGACTTAACTATGTCCCCATGATTCAGCTGAGAGCAGAGAGACAAGCAAGATGACAGGCCCCTCTTGGTCAGGGTGTAACAGTAAACCTAAATTCTAATAGTTTATGTCTATTCATCTGTAATCTGTTCATCTCTTGTCTGTCCAGCTCAATCACACACCCTCATATGCACACGTGCAGGGGGTAACAGGCACACAAGCACACACGCATGCAAGCATGTATGCAAGCGTGCACATGTACACACATACACACACACACACACACACACACACACACATGCACACACCACTACCTGGGCTTTCATTTCAATTCTACTGTTTCAGAAGGGACCTTGGGACAGTGGCCTTGTCCACATGTTTTGGTTTTGTGTCAGAAGTCTCTTTATAATAGAAGGACTCAATAAAGCCACAACCAAACTTACTCTGATAAAGTCCCCACCTCTTCTCTTCCTCCCTCTCTCACTCTTTTCACTCTCTCTTACTCCCTCCCCGCTCTCGTCCGTTTCCTATTTCAGTCTGTTTTGAGAGGGTATATTAGGGAGAAACAGACATAAACATTTTACCTTTGATCTGAGTTAGACAGTCAGACATGGCCATTCTATCAGTCTGTTAGTCTGTCCCTCACAGATGGTCAGTGAGGCATGAGTCACAGAGGGAGGGAGGGAGGGAGGGAGGGAGGGAGGGAGGGAGGGAGGGAGGGAGGGAGGGAGGGAGGGAGGGAGGGAGGGAGGGAGGGAGGGAGGGAGGGAGGGAGGGAGGGAGGGAGGGAGGGAAAACACACTCTCTCTCTCAGGATGTCCATAAATAAACACATGCAATTAGCAGACAAACACGGAGGGCAGGGGTCAAACAAGATGTCATAACACCAACGGGTGGCCAGCCCTCATCTCTCCTGAGAATGTGTGTGTGTGTAGTTATATTTGTGTTGTTTGTGTGCTAGGTCCCCCCAGTTTAAAGGGAATGCAAATGATTATCTTTGGGGCATTAAAACAACCCTTTTGATTTATTCAGTGACTTTTCAGCAGCATACCGCTACCTATTTTTACCTCTATTTCCTTTGGCTCAGAAGTGAAGCTGAGCCTCTGTATGGGGCGCTGTAGGGGCTTTCTGTACCCCAACGAAACAGGAGCACTTCTATCCACCACACCAGTCCCACTCTTTTTTTCCCTTTGTTTTTATGGTTTGGACAAATAAACAGTCAGACCAGAGAGAGAGAATCCACTAATTCCCCTCCTCAGTCTAGTAACAGAAGGTTATGGAGTTGTAGGACCAAGAGGTAGACATACTGAATTTCGGCAACAAGGTTGGGATAGAAAATTGGGTTAGTCAGTGCAAGGAACTGAGTTGCAGATGTGTTTTAGATAACAGGGTATGAATATTGGAGAGAGGCTGAGTCCATATTGGCCAACCAGAAAGCAGAAGTGGAAGTCAACCCTCCAGTCACATGTGGGTCATGTGGTTGACTCATACCATCACACACATTCCAGTGTGTGTGTGTGTGTGTGTGTGTGTGTGTGTATGTGTGTGTGTGTTAGTCTAAATGTGTATTTGTCTGATTGTGTGTCAATGTGAGACTGTGTGCATTTCTATTCTCTCTTTCAAAGTCCTCAGAGTCTATGTTACAGACCTGCTAAACACTGTTCTGTCCCCAATTCCCTATTTCCTCTCTCCTCATCCCTCCGTCTTCCCCCCTCTCTTTCCCATCCCTTGCCCTCTCTAGGTGCGGGTGGGTAACTTTGAGAGGATCATAGCCAAGGTGCAGCTGGGAGGTAGTGAGCTGGCCATTGTGGTGTCCATCGTGGTGTGCTGCGTGCTGCTGCTGCTGTGCACTGTGGGTAAGTGTTTGGCCTTGTGTCGCCACCGGGGGTGATGGATGCTTGGCTGCCTTGGCGACGGATGCTCCTTGTCAGAGAGATAAAAGGATCTCCGGGGTCAGGGTCTCCCCCTGTCTACACAGCACAAAGACACCACTGTGTGTGTGTGTGTGTGTGTGTGTGTGTGCGTGTGTGTGTGCTTGTGTGTATTCTCATGCGGTTGTATGTCTGTGTGTGTCTGTTTTTATTATGTGTGTCTGGGTGTGTGTGTGTCTCCGACAAGTGTGTGTTTTCATTTCTTTCCAGAAGCTGTGTATGTATGGAGCTTTACAAATGGAGTATGTCCTGATTCATTACAACATGTCAACCTGTGACAACAGGATATGGCTTCAAAGACATCTATTTAATGACTCTTATGTCTTCTCTCTGTTTCTCTCCCTCATACTTTCCATCACTCCCCTTCTCTTTCTCTTTCTCTTTCTCTCTCTCTTTCTCTTTCTCTCTCTCTCTTTCTCTCTCTCTCTCCCTTTCTCTTTCTCTCTCTCTTTCTCTTTCTCTTTCTCTCTCTCTCTTTCTCTCTCTCTCTCCCTTTCTCTTTTTCTCTCTCTCCCTCTCTTTCTCTCTCCCTCTCTTTCTCTCTCTCCCTCTTTCTCTTTCTCTCTCTCTCCCTCTCTTTCTCTCTCTCCCTCTCTCTTTCTCTTTCTTTCTCTCTCTCTCTCTCAGCTCTAGTGGTGTACTGTACTAAGAGCCGGAGGGCGGAGCGCTACTGGCAGAAAACTCTGCTGCAGATGGAGGAGATGGAGTCCCAGATCAGAGATGAGATCCGCAAAGGTGCAGTACCACACACACACACACTCACTCACTCACACATGCGCACACACACACACTCATACATGCACACACACACACACACACACACACACACACACACACACACACACACACACACACACACACACACACACACACACACACACACACACACACACACACACACACACACACACACACACACACACACACACACACACATGCTCTTGTACTGAGTTGAAAAGGCAGGAGTGTGTGCTCCGTAATGCTACCAGCAGGTCTCCCTACCCTCAGCCATGTTATTAGAGCTCCATTGAATTCTCTCTCATGTTCTCTGATGTTCCTGGGGCTGTGGCGGTCATGAAAGTTTGTCAGCCGGAGATTATCAAGCAAATAACTGCCAGTCTCACGGTAATTGACCGTTAATTAACATAAACACATTTAGCATCTCTTGGCTTCCACACATAGCCTACAAGCCACTGATGCAGACCTTTGGAACATTTTTTTAAAAGTCTAATAAATCCATGTAATACAGCCTACACCTTCACAATAAATCCATTATACAGTGCCTTGCGAAAGTATTCGGCCCCCTTGAACTTTGCGACCTTTTGCCACATTTCAGGCTTCAAACATAAAGATATAAAACTGTATTTTTTTGTGAAGAATCAACAACAAGTGGGACACAATCATGAAGTCGAACGACATTTATTGGATATTTCAAACTTTTTTAACAAATCAAAAACTGAAAAATTGGGCGTGCAAAATTATTCAGCCCCTTTACTTTCAGTGCAGCAAACTCTCTCCAGAAGTTCAGTGAGGATCTCTGAATGATACAATGTTGACCTAAATGACTAATGATGATAAATACAATCCACCTGTGTGTAATCAAGTCTCCGTATAAATGCACCTGCACTGTGATAGTCTCAGAGGTCCGTTAAAAGCGCAGAGAGCATCATGAAGAACAAGGAACACACCAGGCAGGTCCGAGATACTGTTGTGAAGAAGTTTAAAGCCGGATTTGGATACAAAAAGATTTCCCAAGCTTTAAACATCCCAAGGAGCACTGTGCAAGCAATAATATTGAAATGGAAGGAGTATCAGACCACTGCAAATCTACCAAGACCTGGCCGTCCCTCTAAACTTTCAGCTCATACAAGGAGAAGACTGATCAGAGATGCAGCCAAGAGGCCCATGATCACTCTGGATGAACTGCAGAGATCTACAGCTGAGGTGGGAGACTCTGTCCATAGGACAACAATCAGTCGTATATTGCACAAATCTGGCCTTTATGGAAGAGTGGCAAGAAGAAAGCCATTTCTTAAAGATATCCATAAAAAGTGTTGTTTAAAGTTTGCCATAAGCCACCTGGAAGACACACCAAACATGTGGAAGAAGGTGCTCTGGTCAGATGAAACCAAAATTTAACTTTTTGGCAACAATGCAAAACGTTATGTTTGGCGTAAAAGCAACACAGCTCATCACCCTGAACACAACATACCCACTGTCAAACATGGTGGTGGCAGCATCATGGTTTGGGCCTGCTTTTCTTCAGCAGGGACAGGGAAGATGGTTAAAATTGATGGGAAGATGGATGGAGCCAAATACAGGACCATTCTGGAAGAAAACCTGATGGAGTCTGCAAAAGACCTGAGACTGGGACGGAGATTTGTCTTCCAACAAGACAATGATCCAAAACATAAAGCAAAATTACAATGGAATGGTTCAAAAATAAACATATCCAGGTGTTAGAATGGCCAAGTCAAAGTCCAGACCTGAATCCAATCGAGAATCTGTGGAAAGAACTGCTGTTCACAAATGCTCTCCATCCAACCTCACTGAGCTCGAGCTGTTTTGCAATGAGGAATGGGAAAAAATGTCAGTCTCTCGATGTGCAAAACTGATAGAGACATACCCCAAGCGACTTAATCGCGACTGTAATCGCAGCAAAAGTTGGCGCTACAAAGTATTAATTTAAGGGGGCTGAATAATTTTGCACGCCCAATTTTTCAGTTTTTGATTTGTTAAAAAAGTTTGATATATCCAATAAATGTCGTTCCACTTCATGATTGTGTCCCACTTGTTGTTGATTCTTCACAAAAAAATACAGTTTTATATCTTTATGTTTGAAGCCTGAAATGTGGCAAAAGTTCGCAAAATTCAAGGGGGCCGAATACTTTCGCAAGGCACTGTATATTTAGACAGGTCTAAAGAAATATGATATGAAGGAAATGTAGTCTATTTCAGAAGAACAGAATAGCATACTCTGAGTTGTCCTTATGTTAGGCCCTGATGTGGCTATGCCATATGGCTGTGGAACACATCAGTTCATTTAGCAGGCAATATTTGCTAAGAATTCCGTTGCATAATTTTATATTATTTTATAGTATGAAGAATGCAATTGAACATAGCTGAATAAAATAGAAAGGATATTTTCTCCAAATTATTTCCGAGGGAGTGTGCACTTGTGGCTATTCTGTGTTGAGTGATTAACAAAAAAACAGGTCCCCCCATATGCATAATTTAGAGTTATTTATGCAATTTTAGTTGTGATACAAACATTGAGCTATATGTTTTGAATTAGAATTTTTTTTTGGCCTGCATAATGCGACTCTAATGATGATTTGAAGAAAGCAGCATGAAAGGCCGGAGCTCTGCTTTGTTTCTTGCGCAGGCTGCACACACTTCATCAGTCTCTCATTCACAATTTGAAAAGCACTTGATAATATTCTCATCAGGCCTCAAATTTCCCTGTGGCATCCCCCTTAATGGCCCCTAAAAAAATCCATGCCTTTTGTGGCCAGCCGTTGTGCCCTTGGGATGAATATAATAGTTATAATTCCCTTCTTCCGACTGCCAGTTGCCGTGCTCTTAAGCAACTCTCACTCACATGGCTCTCTCAGATATCTAAATTCTTATTAGCCAATGCCGTCATGTGATCAGGTCCTTCTCACAGGCATTTCAGCTCCGAAGTAGGCTACAAGTGAAGACAGACACATCTGGGACGCAACTGCGCGCATCCTTCTTATCGAATTCCTAGGCACGTATTGAAAATGTTAGAAGAACTGTCCACGTTTACTTTCGTCAGCCAACAAGATGAGTAGGCCTAACGAACAGCAAAAGCACTAGCCTATGTCAATCTAATATCTCCCATTGTGCAAACGTCGACCTATTCTGTCCGAGAAAGAAATATTCCAAACATAGTCTGGGACAGTTGTGGGATGCGATAGCTCCCAAATTAATACAACCACAAGCATCAAAAAAAACTTTCAAAAGCCATAAAGCTGATGCAACAGATCAGAACATTTAGCTTAACATGTTGATAAACTATTAGGCTATTTCTTCACATTAGAAGCGCAGCAATGTTCACATGTCAGCAGGCTATAAGCTCTAATGTTCCAAAATGCAATCAATTAGCAGGAAAACACCATTCTCAAAAGTGACTGCAAATGCAATTATTCATGTAATGCTTTATTAGAAACGTGCATTTTTATGGTGAAAATGATCTTCCCCAAACTTGAAACTCATGCGCCACCTATGTACAGTGAGTAAAGTATTCAGGCCCCTTGACCTTTTCCACATTTTGTTACGTTAACAGCCTTATTCTAAAATTGATTAAATAAAAAACAATTCTCATCAATCTACGCACAATACCCCATAATGACAAAGTGAAAACAGGTTTTTAGAATTTTTTTCACATTTATTAAATATAAAAAACAGAAATACTTTATTTACATAACTATTCAGACCCTTTGCTATGAGACTCGAAATTGAGGTCAGGTGCATCCTGTTTCCATTGATCATCCTTGAGATGTTTCTACAACTTGATTGGAGTCCACCTGTGGTATATTCAATTGAAAGGCACACACTTGTCTATATAAGATCCCACAGTTGATAGTGCATATCAGAGCAAAAGTCAATCCGTAGAGCTCAGAGATAGGATTGTGTTGAGGCACTCCACTAATCAGGCCTTTATGGTAGAGTGGCCAGACGGAAGCCACTCCTCAGTAAAAGCCACATGACGGCCCGCTTGAAGTTGTCAAAAGGCACCTAAAGGAATCTCAGACCATGAGAAACAAGATTCTCTGGTCTGATGAAACCAAGATAGAACTCTTTGACTTGAATGCCAAGCGTCACGTATGGAGGAAACCTGGCAGCATCCCTACGGTGATGCAGGGTGGTGGCAGCATCATGCCATAAGGAGGTTTAAGGAGGGACTGGGAAACTAGTCCAGATCAAGGGAATGATGAATGGAGCAAGGTACAGAGAGATCCTTGATGAAAATCTACACAGGACCTCAGACTGGGGCCAAGGTTCACCTTCCAACAGGACAACGACCCTAAGCATACAGCCAAGACAACGCAGGAGTGGCTTTGGGACAAGTCTCTGAATGTCCTTGAGTGGCCCATCCAGAGCCCGAACCCGATCTAACATCTCTGGAGAGACCTGAAAATAGCTGTGCAGCGACGCTCCCCATCCAACCTGGCAGTGCTTAAGAGGTTTTGCAGAGAAGAATGGGATAAACTTCACAAATACAGGTGTGCCAAGCTTGTAGTGTCATACCCAAGAAGACTGAAGGCTGTAATTGCGGCAAAAGGTGCTTCAACAAAGTTCGGAGTAAAGGGTCTGAATACTTATGTAAATGTCATATTACATTTTTTATTTAAAAAAATGCTAAAAACCTGTTTTTGCTTTGTCATTATGGGGTATTGTGTATAGATTGAAGAGGGAGCAAAACAAATGAATCAATTTTAGAATTAGGCTGTAACGTAACAAAATGTGGAAAAAGTCAAGGGGTCTGAATACTTTCCGAATGCAATGTATGCCAGTTAGGCTCTACACTGGTTGTTAAGCGGATTCATTTGCTTAATTTTAAGAAGATATTTTCCCAGTTCAGTTGTGATACAAATCTTATCAACATACAGGCCTATGGGCTAGACTACATGAGGTGTGATACAAACCTTATCAACATACAAGCCTATGGGCTAGACTACATGAGGTGTGATACAAACCTTATCAACATACAGGCCTATGGGCTAGACTACCTGAGGTGTGATACAAACCTTATCAACATACAAGCCTATGGGCTAGACTACATGAGGTATGATACAAACCTTATCAACATACAGGCCTATGGGCCAGGCTACATGAGGTGTGATACAAACCTTATCAACATACAAGCCTATGGGCTAGACTACATGAGGTGTGATACAAACCTTATCAACATACAGGCCTATGGGCTAGACTACATGAGGTGTGATACAAACCTTATCAACATACAGGCCTATGGGCTAGGCTATATGAGGTGTGATACAAACCTTATCAACATACAGGCCTATGGGCTAGGCTACATGAGGTGTGATACAAACCTTATCAACATACAGGCCTATGGGCTAGGCTACATGAGGTGTGATACAAACCTTATCAACATACAGGCCTATGGGCTAGGCTACATGAGGTGTGATACAAACCTTATCAACATACAGCCCTATGGGCTAGGCTACATGAGGTGGGTGACTATGATTTTAAAAAGTTGCTAAAAAAGGGGATGCACTGTTTCTTGCCTTTCTGCACACGCTGAGCATCATTCACAGGTGAAAATGCATCATTCATAAGGGAGAGGCTAATATTGTCACCCATCAGACTATTCTTAATTTAATCTTGTCTTTACATATGGTAAATAATATGTGTGTGAAATTAGTTTTGATTTAGAATGGACCATTATGATGCACCTGTCTAGGAACAGGGGCAGGGTGGAAAATACATAAATAGCGAATGGAGGACGCTTTTCCCGTGGATAATTTTTATGGCAATCAGGTAGGCTATATTCCTGCTGTAAAGCAGACTCTCTTCTCTGTATACATCAATGAGGTCGCTCTTGCTGCTGGTGTGTCTCTGATCCACCTCTACGCAGACGACACCATTCTGTATACTTCTGGCTCTTCTTTGGACACTGTGTTAACAACCCTCCAGGCGAGCTTCAATGCCATACAACTCTCCTTCCGTGGCCTCCAATTGCTCTTAATTACAAGTAAAACTAATTGCATGCTCTTCAACCGATCGCTACCTGCACCTGCCCGCCTGTCCAACATCACTACTCTGGACGGCTCTGACTTAGAATACGTGGACAACTACAAATACTTAGGTGTCTGGTTAGACTGTAAACTCTCCTTCCAGACCCATATCAAACATATCCAATCCAAAGTTAAATCTAGAATTGGCTTCCTATTTCGCAAACAAAGCATCCTTCACTCATGCTGCCAAACATACCCTTGTAAAACTGACCATCCTACCAATCCTCAACTTTGGCGATGTCATTTACAAAATAGCCTCCAATACCCTATTCAACAAATTGGATGCAGTCTATCACAGTGCAATCCGTTTTGTCACCAAAGCCCCATATACTACCCACCATTGTGACCTGTACGCTCTCGTTGGCTGGCCCTCACTTCATACTCGTCGCCAAACCCATTGACTCCATGTCATCTACAAGATCCTGCTAGGTAAAGTCCCCCCTTATCTCAGCTCGCTGGTCACCATAGCATCTCCCACCTGTAGCACACACTCCAGCAGGTATATCTCTCTAGTCACCCCCAAAACCAATTCTTTCTTTGGCCGCCTCTCCTTCCAGTTCTCTGCTGCCAATGACTGGAACGAACTACAAAAATCTCTAAAACTGGAAACACTTATCTCCCTCACTAGCTTTAAGCACCAACTGTCAGAGCAGCTCACAGATTACTGCACCTGTACATAGACCACCTATAATTTAGCCCAAACAACTACCTCTTTCCCTACTGTATTTAATTTATTTATTTTGCTCCTTTGCATCCCATTATTTTTATTTCTACTTTGCACATTCTTCCACTGCAAATCTACTATTCCAGTGTTTTACTTGCTATATTGTATTTACTTTGCCACCATGGCCTTTTTTTGCCTTTACCTCCCTTATCTCACCTCATTTGCTCACATCGAATATAGACTTGTTTCTACTGTATTATTGACTGTATGTTTGTTTTACTCCATGTGTAAATCTGTGTCGTTGTATGTCTGCCTGGCTTTACCTTGACCAGGTCGCAATTGTAAATGAGAACTTGTTCTCAACTTGCCTACCTGGTTAAATAAGGGTGAAATAAAAAAAAGTTGTTTTTTTTAAAGCGAAGAAATGTGAATCATATTAGGGAAGTTGAGAAATAAATATAGTCGGCTTAGCCTATTGAAAGCTCATGGGCTCTCATGAAGTGTTTGATTTGATTTTGAACACATTTGCATTGATGTCAGAGTGATTAGAGGGACAATAGAGCGCTGAGTACCAGGCAGTTAGCATGTTTGGTAGGTTACTAATGACCATCAGAGCTTGAATAAGCCTAGTTATCGTGACTAAATGGTCACATGGAATTTGACTGCGGTCATGACTCGTGACTGCCTGTGTGGCGATAATACGGTCACCGTAACAGCCCAACCTGGCCAAGGCTACATGAGGGAAGACAGAAAACATGGACCATCACCTAGAGATAGGGCTTGTGTGTGTGTGTGTGTGTGTGTGTGTGTGTGTGTGTGTGTGTGTGTGTGTGTGTGTGTGTGTGTGTGTGTGTGTGTGTGTGTGTGTGTGTGTGTGTACATGTGATGGCAGCAGTTGAGAGGTTTATGCTTAGTAAGTGTGACTCACAAAACACACTGAGTAGTGATCACTCACTCACTCACACACACTCACTCACTCACTCACACACACACACACACACACACACACACACACACACACCTACACACAAACATGGTGGTGACACACGGCTTCGCTAATGTATACCCCGAAGGGGCGAAACGGTGGGAGTGTGAGAGGAGAGGAGAGTGGAAACGAAAGGGGGGAGAGGAGGGGGAGATGAGGAGAGAGGAGGAAGGGAGAGGGGCGAGGAGAGGAGGGAGGAGAGAAGGGAGGAGAGGAGGGAGAGGGGAGAAGAAGGGGGGAACGAAGGAGGGCCAGTCTGAAGGCCACAGAATGTCTAAGCATAGATAAATAGGGATGAATAGAGCGAGAAATTGAGGGAGAGGGGAAAGGAGGGAGGAAATGGCCATGAGTCAGGGATGTGTCTGTGGAGAGATGTGTGGGAGGAGGGGAGGTTTGTTGGAGGACACAGACAGTTGTGTGGGTGAGACCAGGGTAAGTGTGTAAGGGGCGAGGGATGGGTTTGGGAAGGGCAGAATAGGAGGGAGGAGAGAAGGGAAGAGGGGAGAAGGGAGGGGAAGAAAGGAAATTGCAACGCTAGGGTTGTGGGGTGCGTCTTTTCCCTGGTTTATATTCGCTCTTTTGCAGGTTTTACTATATAATTTATTCCTTCCTTGTAACGTGTATGCTGGGAGTCAGGAAGCAAGTTCAGGGAGTGTATTTAATAACTAAATGAACATAGAACAAGTTCAGGAAGTGTATTTACTAACTAAATGAACATGGAACAAGTTCAGGGAGTGTATTTAATAACTAAATGAACATGGAACAAGTTCAGGGAGTGTATTTACTAACTAAATGAACATAGAACAAGTTCAGGGAGTGTATTTACTAACTAAATGAACATAGAACAAGTTCAGGGAGTGTATTTAATAACTAAATGAACATAGAACAAGTTCAGGGAGTGTATTTAATAACTAAATGAACATAGAACAAGTTCAGGGAGTGTATTTACTAACTAAATGAACATAGAACAAGTTCAGGGAGTGTATTTACTAACTAAATGAACATAGAACAAGTTCAGGGAGTGTATTTACTAACTAAATGAACATAGAACAAGTTCAGGGAGTGTATTTAATAACTAAATGAACATAGAACAAGTTCAGGGAGTGTATTTACTAACTAAATGAACATAGAACAAGTTCAGGGAGTGTATTTAATAACTAAATGAACATGGAACAAGTTCAGGGAGTGTATTTACTAACTAAATGAACATGGAACAAGTTCAGGGAGTGTATTTACTAACTAAATGAACATGGAACAAGTTCAGGGAGTGCATTTAATAACTAAATGAACATGGAACAAGTTCAGGAAGTGTATTTAATAACTAAATGAACATAGAACAAGTTCAGGGAGTGTATTTACTAACTAAATGAACATAGAACAAGTTCAGGGAGTGTATTTACTAACTAAATGAACATAGAAAAAGTTCAGGGAGTGTATTTAATAACTAAATGAACATAGAACAAGTTCAGGGAGTGTATTTAATAACTAAATGAACATGGAACAAGTTCAGGGAGTGTATTTACTAACTAAATGAACATAGAACAAGTTCAGGGAGTGTATTTAATAACTAAATGAACATAGAACAAGTTCAGGGAGTGTATTTAATAACTAAATGAACATAGAACAAGTTCAGGGAGTGTATTTAATAACTAAATGAACATGGAACAAGTTCAGGGAGTGTATTTACTAACTAAATGAACATAGAACAAGTTCAGGGAGTGTATTTAATAACTAAATGAACATGGAACAAGTTCAGGGAGTGTATTTACTAACTAAATGAACATGGAACAAGTTCAGGGAGTGTATTTAGGGAGTGTATTACTGTGTGGCTCAGTCGGTAGAGCATGGCGCTTGCAACGCCAAGCGTCGTGGGTTCGATTCCCACTGGGGCCACCCATATGTAAAAGTAGTGGCCCCAGCCGACTTGTAAGTCGCTTTGGACAAAAGCGTCTGCTAAATGGGATATATTATTTTTATTATTATTAACTAAATGAACATGGAACAAGTTCAGGGAGTGTATTTACTAACTAAATGAACATAGAACAAAACAAGAAACACGGGTAGCGTACAGACATTTATTTATTTTTGTCGTTACTTTTACCCCTTTTCCTCCACAATTCTGTGGTATCCAATTGGTAGTTAGTCTTGTCCCATCGCTGCCATGCATCCTCCAAAACACGACCCCGCCAAGCCGCACCGCTTCTTGACACACTACTCACTTAACCTGGGAGCCAGCCACACCAATGTGTCGGAGGAAACACCTTGCACCTGTCGACCGTGTCAGCGTGCACTGCGCCCGTACAGACATGAACACTGGAACAGAAACAAGAACTCCTGGGGAAGGAACCAAAGGGAGTTACAGATATAGAGAAGATAATCAGGAAGGTGATGAAGTCCAGGTGAATCTGATGAGGCGCTGGTGTGTGTAACGATGGTCACAGGTGTGCGTAATAATGAGCAGCCTGGTGACCTAAAGCGCCGGATAGGGAGTATCCGTGACAATCCTAGCAAATTGTCCTCATCTGCTTACATGCGCCTCCCCTATATCAAGATGTTTTGGTACTTCCCTTATGCACTACACTTTTCCACATGCTAACATTTACTATACCATACCACAGTACAATATAGTCTACCAGTCTAACTGTCTATCATGCCCTCTATACACCATTCATAGTGAATAGTGGTAGGTGGATCATTGTTGACCGGCCACCTTGATTCAGTCATTTGAAATGGTGTTTTGTACATTGGACAAATGCAGAGACACAGAGTTACAAAATGGTACATCATACACTGCATTTGAGGCACAATGGAAAAGTAATTCTGCTTTGAAAGTTGATAAACTTGTAACCTGACATTTGAGTTAGGCAATTTTTATGTTATCCAGAGTTACTGCAACTGTGCTGCTGGCAACAATTTACTCTTTTTTGCCAATGTTTACTGACACCGGACATATTCAACGGGTGTTGAGCGTTCGTTATTTTGTGCTCTGGCAGACTCAAACTAGAGGGCTCTGAAATCGGAGTAGATAGCCATTTACCAGCTACGTCTATCAACAGTTGTCGCAGTAAACTTTCTATTGATATGGTTACTTGCATAGTGGTGTCTTTTGCAAGCTAGGTAAACAATGAACAATAATCCCAACTCAGGACGGTACTACCCTGCATGAATCTGCAGGTAGCTAACCAACCAGGTTCAATGTTAGCTAGCTAACATTAGGCTTTAACTAGCAAAGCAAAAGGCACTGAGATATGAATAATAAGATCATACATGTAATGTTAGCTAGCGAGCCAGCCAGCTAACATTAGCTAGCTGGCCAACAATACACTTTAACTTGAAATGGAAACAACTTTCTGTCAAAATTAGAAACGTGTAATAGCTGAAAATGTAGCTAGCTAGACTTTCTTACCCGTATACATCATGGATGGATGCTACTCCCTGTCACGGATGCCATCGTTGCCCTTAGTTTGATGATGTAATCCGAAGGCAGGGTTTTCTCCATCTCGTTAGCTATCATACTCTAATTAAACTGATTTCAAAACTCGGTCCTCCAGAAAGTGGAGAGCAACACTTATGCAGTTCTACTACGCGATATATATATTTTTTATTTATTTTTATTTTTAAAGCCGTGTTAGACAGGATTACCTATACATACTGACCAGTTCAAATAGACAGACGCTTGCTATATGGCAGACCAATCCAAACCCATCTCTTGGCATGTCCAGCCCACTCATTATCTCAGACAATCATGGCTAGCGGGAAGGTTGCTGGCTTTTTCTCTGGTTAAACCAACTAGACTCGTAATTTAACAATTTTATTTTGATCTACAGTTGGCATACAAGTTTGTTATTAAGAAACATGAAATTTCCCGACTGCATTTCTGCCAGAAAAAAAATGCATTAAAAAAAGTTCACGTTCAAATGGCTCTCTTGTGAAGTAGTGACACGCGACATATGCCTGGTTTCCTGAAATGAGTCACATTTGTCCAGATCTGCAATAGGCTAACTAGTAATCATATCACATATAAAAGCATTCAAACCGCATACAATTTCAATATGAATCCACAAGAATTGTGGATAATAAGGATAATAATAACGAAAACCAACATGAGTTTTGACTTTTGAACTATACACAAACATTATTACATTTATGTCCAGTAAATTCATAATGTTTGTTCTTATATGATTAACACTCTCTAAGTAGCTGTAAGTTTAAACGAGCTGCAACAAGGTAGGCCTATTCATTCAGCACTTTCAAAATGGACACCGACAAAAATTCAGATCGATCCAGACAGAGAGCAAGAGAGACACGGTTAGCCTACCATTTGAAGTTTTTTTATTAGGCCTACAGTGGCTTGCAAAAGTATTCACCCCCCTTAGAATTTGTCCTATTTTGTTGCCTTACAACTTGGAATTAAAATTGATTTTTGGGGGGTCTGTATCATTTGATTTACACAATATGCCTACGACTTTGAAGATGCCAAATATTTTTTCTTGTGAAATAAACAAGAAATAACACAAAAAAACAGAAAACTTGAGCGTGCATAATAGAGCCACCTTTTACAGCAATTACAGCTGCAAGTCTCTTGGGGTATGTCTTTATAAGCTTGGCACATCGAGCCACTGGGATATTTTCCCAAGCAATGGCTTTTTTTCTGGCCACTCTTCCGTAAAGCCCAGCTCTGAGGAGTGTATGGCTTAAAGTGGTTCTATGGACAGATACTCCAATCTCCACTGTGGAGCTTTGCAGCTTCTTCAGGGTTATCTTTGGTCTCTTTGTTGCCTCTCTGATTAATGCCCTCCTTGTCTGGTCCGTGAGTTTTGGTGGGCAGCCCTCTCTTGGCAGATTTGTTGTGGTGCGATATTCTTTAAATTTTTTAATAATGGATTTAATGGTGCTCCATGGGATGTTCAAAGTTTCTGATATTTTTTTACAACCCAACCCTGATCTGTACTAATCCACAAATTTGTCCCTGACCTGTTTAGAGAGCTCCTTGGTCTTCATGGTGCCGCTTGCTTGGTGGTGCCCCTTGCTTTGTGGTGGTGCCCCTTGCTTTGTGGTGGTGCAGACTCTGAGGCCTTTCAGAACAGGTGTATATATACTGAGATCATGTGACAGATCATGTGACACTTAGAATGCCAACAGGTGGACTTTATTTAACGTATTTATCTAATTAGGTGACTTCTGAAGGTAATTGGTTGCACCAGATCTTATTTAGGGGCTTCATAGCAAAAGTTTATTTTTTTTATTTTTTTTATTTAATTTCACCAATTTGGACTATTTGGTGTATGTCCATTACATGAAATCCAAATAAAAATACATTTAAATTACAGGTTGTAATGCAACAAAATAAGAAAAACGCCAAAGGGGATGAATACTTTTGCAAGGCACTGTATCTACGTCTTTACTGTGTTGTAGTGTCAACAAATTGCATATTCACTTTCACTGGACATCAGTTTTAGAAAACTATCACAAATAAACAGCACAACACGGAAGCACTAATTATCACTTAGCAACGGCTATGGAGCAGAAAGTGGCGCTTTCGAAACCATTTATACATGGTTTTGGGCCTGTGTTCTGGGATGAGACTGAGAGTTGTCTCAGGTGTTCTAAACTGTATGTAACTTAATGTCCTGTGACCCTCTGGTGTCCTTCCAGGCTTTGCAGAGCTACAAACAGACATGACAGACCTGACCAAGGAGCTGAACCGCAGCCAGGGAATCCCCTTCCTGGAGTACAAACAGTTTGTCACACGCACCTTCTTCCCCAAGGTGAGTCAGTTAATCACACACACACCTCTTCTTCCCCCAAGGTGAGTCAGTTAATCACACACACACACCTCTTCTTCCCCCAAGGTGAGTCAGTTAATCACACACACACACACACACACACCTCTTCTTCCCCCAAGGTGAGTCAGTTAATCACACACAAACACACCTCTTCTTCCCCAAGGTGAGTCAGTTAATCACACACATGCACACACACACCTCTTCTTTCCCAAGGTGAGTCAGTTAATCACACACACACACACCTCTTCTTCCCCAAGGTGAGTCAGTTAATCACACACACGCACACACACACCTCTTCTTTCCCAAGGTGAGTCAGTTAATCACACACACACACACACCTCTTCTTTCCCAAGGTGAGTCAGTTAATCACACACACACACACACACCTCTTCTTCCCCCAAGGTGAGTCAGTTAATCACACACACACACCTCTTCTTCCCCCAAGTGAGTCAGTTAATCACACACATACACACACCTCTTCTACCCCCAAGGTGAGTCAGTTAATCACACACACACACACACCTCTTCTTCCCCCAAGGTGAGTCAGTTAATCACACACACACCTCTTCTTCCCCCAAGGTGAGTCAGTTAATCACACACACACACATACCTTCTTCCCCCAAGGTGAGTCAGTTAATCACACACACACACACACACACACACACACACACACACACACACACACACACACACACACACACACACACACACACACACACACACACACACACACACACACACACACACACTTCTCTTCTTCCCCCAAGGTGAGTCAGTTAATCACACACACACGCACCTTCTTCCCCAAGGTGAGTCAGTTAATCACACACACACACCTCTTCTTCCTCAAGGTGAGTCAGTTAATCACACACACACACACACACACACACACACACACACACACACACACACACACACACACACACACACACACACACACACACACACACACACACACACACACACACACACACACACACACACACACACACACACACACACCTCTTCTTCCCCAAGGTGAGTCAGTTAATCACACACACACACCTCTTCTTCCCCCAAGGTGAGTCAGTTAATCACACACACACACCTCTTCTTCCCCCAAGGTGAGTCAGTTAGTCACACACACACACACACACCTCTTCTTCCCCAAGGTGAGTCAGTTAATCACACACACACCTCTTCTTCCCCCAAGGTGGGTATCACCTTACTATAACCATTAGAGAGAGATTTTCCATCAGAATATTTTTTTACAGTTTACATTGAAAAGGTCTTATTGTATCCAAGTTATTACCGTCCCAAAACTTGACAACCATGGTGTGGTTTAAGTCCCTTAAGAAGAACATATATTTGTTAGAGGTAAAAAATATTCTCCTCTCTGATCCATCCTGTTGGACAGGTGTAGATGTTCTGTCTATGCCTCTGTGTGTTTCCACAGACAGACAGAGATACAGACAGACATAACAGTGTGTTTTGTATTCAAACAACGGGCATGAAGTTTCCAACCACAAGCATGACGTTTCAAACCGCAAGAATGACGTTTCCAACCACAAGCATGACGTTTCAAACCGCAAGAATGACGTTTCCAACCACAAGCATGACGTTTCAAACCGCAAGAATGACGTTTCCAGCCACAAGCATGACGTTTCCAGCCACAAGCATGACGTTTCCAGCCACAAGCATGACGTTTCCAGCTACAAGCATGACGTTTCTAGCCACAAGCATGACGTTTCCAGCCACAAGCATGACGTTTCCAGCCACAAGCATGACGTTTCCAG